>NW_019213697.1:0-41052 GCF_002532875.2 Varroa jacobsoni
AAACATTTCTCTAATGTCATCAACTATATATTAAGAAAAAATGTGTACTTACATTTCGGATGGATCTTTTCTCTGACAGCTCAACAGTGACGGAACGCTTAATTCATTATTATAAATGTCTTAGTGCAAGGATCGATTCGGTAACAAAGCCACAAATTTGCATCCGTGATACCATTAATACTTCTCATTCAACACCTATTTTTTTTCCTTAGGAAATTATCATCGTAGGACTCAAGTTCTGTTTGAGGAAAGGTCCAGCTAAGCCATATTTGACAATAACTGAATAGACCTTCGCACAGAGTCGATACACATACCGATAGGAGAGAAATTATTTCCGTGATCATTATTGAGAAGGACGGGCAGTCGTGTTGTTTTTCCTGCAGCTGGGCCTTTTCTACGCCTGACAATTACATCGGTTTCAAGAAAACTAAGTCCGCGCAACAACTGCAAATTGCTACTCTATCATTTTAAAAATATCAATAAAAAACATATAATGTGAGTCATAGAAGTGAAGGATCTGAGCGAGCAGCCAAAAAGAAGTTATTCTGAGGAAACAATGCAAACTACAACACTCCAATTTAAATCATTGTAACGCCTTTGACGAACGATTCCCAATTCGGGTTTGTAGCTAATAGAGGCGTAGATAATGAGTTGTTAGGAAGTCATCCTGTACCTTAGCAGGCGTCATTAGATATCAGTAAATTAACTGTAGGGGAAGGACTTGAATATATACTAATCATGTCTAACTGGATAGCAAAGATACTTGGCAAAAGGCGATGAAGTACAGTCATCTAGAGATAACCCTTTTTTTTTTTTAACTTTTAAGGATAACTATTGCATTTTTTCTAGTTTAACATTTGGGAGTCCGTAGATTTCGGCACGGTTTAGAACCACAACATATTACAGTTACATCAATTCTATACAAATGTAAGTTGCAGTGTGGGTTCATTGCAAGAAAGTGATCATTTCCAAGAAATAGGGCAAATTAATAAAAAGGAAATGAACGTAATGGTAAAAAAACAAAGGTAGTTGGTTATCTTAATTAAAGATTTAGGCATCGGGAAGGAATAAAGTTCGATTTCTAAATAAAACAGTATACCTCCCTCAAATGGCCTTCCCGAATTTTTCCCTTAGGTTTTTCCTATACCTCAAAGGCATTGCTCAAATTAACGATACAGCTGGCTGAACAATTCACGTAGACATTTAATTTATTTATGATATTAATACTTATTGAAGAATTATCTACTAATTTCTTCATGAGGTGAAATACGTTGGAGGTCTTCCCATTACTGCATTGACAGCCGAATCACCGGCGTCAAAAGAGAGCGTATTACTGTGTTTGGCTTGCCTTCGGAAAGGTTTGCAATACAGCAAACCGAGCAGATAGTTGCGCATGGAAAACATCAAGCCCATTAGCGCGATGACTCTGCTCCACGCATTTTACTGATGAAATGCTGGCCTCGACTCTTTCGATAGTTTTCATACAGATCATCCGAAGAACTTCCCATACCAATACCTGAAATCGACGACATTTATGATAAGTGCTATTTGCAAATACCATCCCTAGAAAATACAAAACATATCTACATGTGGTAAAATTCTCTAAACATTTGCGCTGTTGTTAAAGACTTAAAGCTGTTCTGTGGCAAAGTGCTTGACACGACAACACGTTCCCTCTGTCTTAGGTTACCTTTTCCAGCGAATAAGCTTATAATTTTGGTTTGCCCTTCGAGATAGCACAATGACGGCGTAGTTCGTGCAAAACCAGGTTGGAAACGGCCTATTGACAAAAGAAATGAATCTTCGCGTCATATGTTTTGGAGGGACAACGAAGTTTAGAGGTAGTAGTCCATTATTCTATTTAAAAACATTGTGAGTTACCGTGTACTGCCAAAAATTAAGCCCTTTATTGCAGTTGGTTCTAAGCTACAAATTGGTAAAAGCCAACTTAGCAACGTTTACGTGGCTAGCAAAACGAGTAGCCCAACGTATCATTATTTTGAATAGCACCTGCCGCGCTGCTGCTCTTTAAGCGCTAGTACGAGTACCGAAAATGCATAGGTTTGGGATAATAAAAAATGCACCAGGTTAACAGAGAACCTATTATTTATGGTAGAGCAGATTATTAGAAAATACAATAGTGCAATTTTCGGGTTACTCGTCCATATGTGGAACGATCTTTTCGTATCAAGCAACCTTTGTTTGTTTTTTCATGCCTATCTCTACTTTATTCTAGAGGAACAAAAAAATCTTGTTTTTGTCACTTGCCTATTTCAAGTGCTCTTTTTTTTTTTTGTATTTCTTAAATGCAAGATTTAACTGTGTCATTGAAAAGTATCCTATAAGCCTCACTAATACATACCATCTCATTCAATGTATACTTCAATACCTCGCTCCGTAAGCGCAAAAACGCACAAGTAAACTGAACAGGTCGGCTGCATTATTAGACATTGAGGAAACTTTTTGCTTTAGAAGGTATACTGTACACATACTCACCCCTGTACATATCACTGCGGTCGCGAACCTCAGCTTCTTTGATCGGTTCAGCGATGCCCTGTTCAGACGCGCCTAGGCCCGCGCCTGCCCAGCCCATTTTCTTCAGAAGCTGATGACCCTTGTTACTTTCATCCAACCGCTGTGGAGGAACTTGGGCAACTGGAGTTCCAAATGATGGCCGAATCTCTGGAGAGGGGCTGCGTCTACGCGGTGGGGATGACTGCTGACTGCGACGTCTGTCGCAAGTTGCATGCAAGAAAGGACGGGGTACATAGAACGTTATTTATTAATTTAAATGCCACGTTCGCCTGTTCCTCCAACTCTGCCTTTATTTAATACACTTAGGTTGACTCCGTAACGAAACGACATAAATAAGTCAGAAGACGGATAAACACAAACGGATGTTCCATGCCCTTTTACGCTCGGTGGTCCTTCCGCTTTTTAACCATTCTAAGCAGCGGTCGTCCCGATTGCTTTCTCACTTTACTGAATAATATAATAATATATATAATAATTAATAATGAAAATTGATACTTTAGACCTTTTATTAGCAGGATAATGTCGTCCGTTCTCCACATCTATTGTTTGGAAGACAGGCAAAAAGCCAATACTATTAATATAATGAGGGTTTGTAACGTCTCTTCCTTAATAAGAAGGACATTTCTAGGTATACATTAAAGAATCCAGTTTTGTACAATGCCTCTCAATGCAAAGTTGCTTTCTTTTCAAAACATGCACATCTGGCATAAAGTAGATACTGTTACTTTGTAGCTATTCGTTAGGTAATTTATTCAGAAAATATAAAATTTGTTAGAGTGGGGATTCGATAGTCTTTTCGAATTTTTTTCCAAAATTATCAAATTTCACATTTAAATAAAATGTAAATATTTCCTTAATTTTTTCCATTAAGTATACACAAGGTGATGCATTCGAATTCGGACTTCGGTGGATTGCTTGGCTTCACCCAAAGATCTCTTAAGAAGAAATACTCTACTGAAAATCTTCTTCTATGTTTGTGCGTATTAGAAGAACGAGATGATTGTAGAAGAACGCAAACATTCCCAGCTCCTATCTTCCACACAGCTCTAGCTGCATCGGGCAACAAGATTGGAAACGTTGACAAGTTTATTCTTAACAATAACAGAGGTTTATACATTGCCAATGTATAAACTTAATGTTAAAATTTTTGTCGACCCAGACGTCGCAAAGTCAGTTCTTTCGAGGACCGATATATTCGACGGAACTGTCAGTAGATGGCAGACGTCCTGCACCTTCCATATAATTTTATGCCTTGTTGTAAAAAGGTTTCAAATTCATGAATCTGTATCTGTTGTCCGCGTCTGAATCACTGATGGAGTGTATGCGCGTAATTAGTCGTGATTACACTGGTTCGTGACGTGCTAAGCGTCCAAATATCCCTATTTCCCGAAAATCTCTTGTCGCACGGCGCGCATTGCACGAAAGCTTCACCGTTTGGTCTTACTCAAAAAAATTCACTCAACTCCGAAGTTCAAGTATACGAGCCGTTTTACTCAGGCGACTTAAAGCCGTTAAGAGTTTCCTATATACTAAATAATAACATATACTAGAAAACATCTATTTAAAAAAACCTTTTACATTTAAGAGTCTGAAAACGGACGGGTAACACTAAGCCCAATTTTATATAATCACAGTAATGCTAATAGGCTACATATCATTCCGTGCGTTTAGTCACAATATGGTACACAAATGCATTCGACGACCAACTGTTATTTGTTATTCATTTTATCCTGTTCAAAAGGTCTTATTATTAATCTATTTGAAGGGCCGGTTAAAAGTTGTTTCATTTGAACGAAATCTGTGAAGCGCTCTTAATGATGTTAGCCGGAGTTAGTAATAACTTACTTTCTGGATCTTTCTGATCGACTAGGGCTACGATCTTTCTCGCCAGACCTATCGCGCGGATTTGGCGGTGGTGGACTGGGTGACAAGCTAGGGATTTCTTCGTGAGGTGGCGGAGTTTCTCGAAAACGTTTTCGACCGACTCGGCGTGCTTCTCTCTCTGCGTTGCGCCGATTCCTCTCTGAACGCTCGACATCTTCGAGGCGTTGTGCTTCTTCATCAGATTCCCCAGTGGAGGTATAGCCGTCTTGTGGAATCGGTTGATCTTTGTATCTGGATGACAACATCACAATTAAAAGAGCACAGTATTGATACCAAACCGCAACTAGAACATAGGACAACATACTTGATTTGTTGTATCCATTTTAATTAGTACAGTTATCTTGACCAGCATAACTGTTAGGACTTTAACTAGCACCTACTATTGTCAATTTAGAATAACTCTCGTGATCGCTTTCGAAGCAGTATCATGCAAAATGAGGCTTGTAAGTGTGTATACTTCTCTGCTTTGGCCGCATTCTTTGCTTTGTAGAATTCATAAATGCCAAGTTGCTCCCAGCCTTCGACGTTTCGTGGACGGTCATGCGATGGTGGGGCATAAAAGGCTTCTAGAGCTGATAGCAGATGCTCGCTGGGCGGTAATTTCGGGGGCAGTCGAAGCTCAGCAGGGTTTAAAGCTTCGTAAGTGCAATCTGACAGCTACGTGACGTTATTTAGAATGGAAATACCACAGTCACAATAGAGAGCTTCAAAAGTTAATTACAACGGATTACGAAACCGTAGTCCGAAACAATACAAAGGAATCACACAATTTTTCGCCAAATATTAAAGCGTTCTTCCCGTCTATATTTGCTCCCGAAGTCGCGAAATAATTATATTTAATCGTCAATAATAGTTAGACATTGGCGAGGCGAATGCTAGAAAATCCTGCATCTTTGGCTATAGTATGAACTTTTTGAAAGGATTGCTAATCACCTTGACTACGGGTACCATGAGACCAGCAGGAAGTTTGTAATAGGGTAGATCGGGCACAAACGACTCGGGCATTACTTCCGGCTGGACGTAGTTATAGTCGTAGCCCCCCTGGGAGGGATACTCTGAGGGGTCCCGCCTTTCACCGTAGTCACCCCCGCTTCCAGAGTACATTAAAACGTCACCTTCACGCCTCTCTGTAATGTTGGCAATTGATAAACAGTTGTTATCATTTCATCATGGTACGACTTGAATTACTTTGACGCTTATTTATACACAGCTAAAAACTAATAATAATAACATTTCGTAAACTTACTTACACGTCGTCCGCATGGGATGTTTGTTTATTAGAACGACTTTGTGAAGCAGCGCCTAACATATATAAATATCTACATACCAGCATATGAACGCATTCCGTTTACTTCTGGTTGTGCCTGGGGCCTCCAACGATTACTAGTCGGAGGCATTCCTGGAAGCCCTGGGGTTCCTTGAGGGATTGACGGTGTTCCTTGAGATGGAGACTCCCTAGGAGGAGGAGGCGGAGGTGGAGGCCGACTTTCTTCTCTTGCCAGGTCAGCTTGCAGTCGAACAACCTGTTGGGTCAGATGCGCCACGAAATCCATGTGTTGTTTCTGGAAGCCAGCGTATTTCGCCTGAACATCCGCTGTGGCACGTTGCAGCACCTGTCAAATGACAACCGGTTAGTGAACAAAAGGAGCCATAAATGCAAATAATAGTGACCACACAACTGTACAATTACAACCTATAGTCATCATAGAACGTGGAAATCCCTAAAAAGTATGTAAAAGTTGCTGCTATCCGACATTTGTACAACCGAACTACACTTACGTCTTGATTTTCTGCAATGAGCCGTGCCCGATAGTTGGCAGCACTTTGCAGAGGATCGTTGAGTTGACCGACGACACCTTCGTCGAAGTACTGATTCGCCGTCCACAGATTTCGTAGCTTATCTAGCTTACATAAGCGATCCGTCGGACACTCATTACATGCCGTACAAAACAGAGGAACGGCGATGTCCTTAAGTGCTCGACTCATCACGTCCAGACCTGTTAAGGACATATAAGTGATCTGTTGCATATCCCTAATTCACAGGTTATTGAAATTGTGCTAGACGTCTCATTATTCGGTCAGACTGGATTGCATGGCACCGTTGTTTCGAACAACTGTGTGTAGCACGGATCGTGCAACTGTGGCGTTCATTATATTGAAGAAGGAAAATACGTTAATTTGATTGTTGTTATTATTTTTTTCAAGGAAGTTTAATTAACCTTTAATTAACTTTAGAACTGCACGATATTACCACTCTTGGGTCGTTAGTATCGACGACATAATGCTCATAAATATCACGACAGCTCGTACTTAAGTATAGGCATCATCGAATTCTATCGATCCGCGCGCTCTAACAAGCAGTGTGGAGTGAGGTTATTTATTTACAATTTTGAATTCGGTATAGAACTTGAACATAGTAATACTATTAAATAAACCAATCTAAAAAAAGACGCCTTAGATTAGCAGCCTTTGATTCTACTAGTTCTACTTTATCCCGAGCATCACGTTGACTACATAAAGTAAGTACTACCCAAAGTGTAATTCTACAAAGCTATAAATATTCTCCATGTGAATTTAATAATCTTTTGCACTGACGGCAGCCACCAGCAGCAAATAGTCCGAAATCTGAACGATGACAAGCTTCAATATGACAAAAGAACGAGCTCTATTGAGACATTCGAACATTAAAAATCTACGTTCCCAGTTGAGTAAGTTTATCAAATTGTCCGAGTATTACTCGCCTTTCCGTTGACAATGATGTAACAAATCATTAACGAGATAAACAATGTGCAGTTTATGCTCGAATGGAATTGTCCCTGCTTCAGTTGCCCGCCGGAGTAGGTGCTCAGCTACAACCTGTGCCCGAGCTTGATCTGTTGCACGAGAAAGTATCCACGTCTTTCCGTGCTGAGAGAACAAACAATAGATCACAAGGCGACTACAAGAGATGTTTCAAACGCTCTTTTCCTTTATTCGAAGAAGCATACTACACATTTACGTGTAGTCTATCACACATAAACCACCAACGAGCATACATGCACGCACGTTAAGATTAAGATTAGTACAGAGTCGATATGAACAACAACGAGAGTATTCAAGTATTGAAGGCCATAAAAAAAGCTTCCATCATACCGAGATGGCTTCTTTCGTGCAAGTTTCCATTACGGCAGTTAGTTTTCGGTCGAATTCGTCCAATTCGAGGCCGCAATCTTTGGCGCGAGCCGCAATTTTTTCCTTGACAGCATCCTTTAATGCTTCGTCAAGGACTCGCTGCTGGCCTGACATAAGGCATGAATGTTGGGCTGCCAGGTTGGCCTCGGACTGTTGAATTTGGGCCTGTTGAAACAAATATAATGCCTATTGAAATGGGATTCATACGCGTGACGTCAATGAGCCTACGCTTTTGTATACGGACTAAGTGTACTTTAGCAACCTGTATATATACACTAAGGTCATGAGTCGAGGCATAATTCAGACAAGTGTAAGGCTTATATATGCACCTGACTTTCTTGGATCTGTTTCTTAAGTGTTTCGATGACTTCGGTATTTCCAGCACCCCCTGTAGAACTAAGGTTTGGACTGGTTCCTGGTGGAGGAACCCAATCTGTTCCAGGGGGAGGAGGAGGCCCTGGTAGCATTGGGGGCATTGGTAGGCCACCTGGTGGCGGACCGGTCATTCCGCCCATTGGACCACCAGGGGTAGTTGCTAAATTTCCCATTGGTGGTACGCATGGGGGAGGGCCCATAGAACACATTGGACCAACAGGTGGTCCTCCCATGTTCGGTGCTATTGGCCCTGGCCCGATAGGAGAACCTCCCATTGGTGTTGCTCCCATTCCTGGTGGGCCCCAGGGTGCAGACGGACCGTCTGCCCATGGCTCCGGTGCTCCTTGATTCTGGTTTCGGGGTGGAGATCGCACCAGCGGCTTGTTGACTTGATTTTGAAGTCGAAGGACTGAAAAACAACAAAAAAAGTTATAAGGACATGATCTATGGCTACGCAAGATGTTCTGAAAGTAACAGCATGGACTTCAGCTATGTCAGATACATTATCAGTTGATAAGGAGTCTAGCAATGGTCATAATTAACGTCCA
Organism: Varroa jacobsoni; assembly: GCF_002532875.2. Classification (NCBI taxonomy): domain Eukaryota; kingdom Metazoa; phylum Arthropoda; class Arachnida; order Mesostigmata; family Varroidae; genus Varroa; species Varroa jacobsoni. The sequence continues at coordinate 8,514 of NW_019213697.1, forward strand.
TATTTAAGCTCGGTAAAAGAAACTGTACCAGTCATGATTTTCCAGGGAAAGCATTGCAATATTGTTTCTTGTGTAAGTTAGGCAAAAGCATTTTAACTTTCTTTACATTATTTTGAGTTACATGCGTTAAAAGATGCGCCAAGTTATCTAACCTAAATTTAGAATGGGCGAGATTTCGCCATAACAGGCTAACAGTATGTACTTTATCAGATTCTCAGCTTTCTATCAATTGGTTCTAATATATTATTAAGCAACTGAATTGTTTCTAGCTGATATTTTGCAGTTTATGGCTACTAAGTAAGCGAAATAGTCGTAACTTGAATGATTTTGAGAATAAAAAATAATTCAAGAATTTTGTGTCCAGTGTTGCTTCTGGGCATAGCTTTTGGGCATAAGTTGACTCTAAACCCAAAATGAAATTGTCTTTGCCCAGTCTCGAACCCAAACTACAACGTGTCCCTATTATGGATAAACGCATTACCAAAATAAAAAGTGATTACAGGTTTTGTTCGAATAAACCCCCAGGTGCACCGAACCAATGCGGGATTTTCGTTTCGATATATAAGTTTCTTTCTATTTAAAAAAAATTATGAAGTAACTCTGTACAATCAAATTTTATATCCTATATATATATACATACATATATACGACGCCAACATCAAATTTCAGTTAAATTTGAATTAATTACAACAATTGATGGCATAGTAAAGGCTAAGCGATAGGCATGTGGAATTATAGTCCTAAGGTCTAGACTACGAGATTACATTTACAGAACTACAGATTTAGAAGCTTTGTCACTATCGGAACTAAAGTGTTTGTGGGAGGCGCTGAACGCCCGAATGCCTTTCTGTTCTGGGATCGGATGGTTCTACCGCTAAACTTCATTCGAGAGTGCAAACCTTTTTTTTATGGTAAAAATGTAACCTAACATTAAATCTCTATCTAATTAAATCTAATTAAATGTATGCTATTGGATATTAGGAATGACTTATTCTATAATAACTCACAGTATAATATAGTATTAATAATGGATAGTGTTAAGAGGTATAACGCACCAAATCAGAACGTATAGAAAGTGGGCTACGTCAGCGATGCGTTGTGAATTCAGAAATCGACATTTGCCACTGGGCATTACATGTACAGTATTTGTCATTAATCGTGTCTCGTACTTATTTTTTCTCCGGTAGTTTCCATTTCCATAGCTCTCCACTTTTAACATTGCACGATCGGTAGATACCTAGTGATGGCCAGTGATCTAAAAGTTCCCTTGCTGTGATCTTTTTCAAAGGTTCGTGTGCCATCAAAGTAACCCACTGAAATTGCATGCAATTTTGCTATCTAATGGTAATAACTGTGTACAGAAATGCCGCTTATCGCAGTTTAGCATCTATTTATACTTATGATAAATTAGCGCTGAATTGGCCTCGATTTTTTTCCTAATTTATTCAATGCTTAAAAATGAATATTATTAAATAAGCTTAAGTGAATAGCTCATAAGGACTCAAAGAAAACACGATGTTTCAGCAGGTGCAAAAATTGCTATATATAAACAGGCTTTTCAAGGTCACCACCCGTGGCAAAAAAATGTCATAGGCTTTAGCAATTATCTTACTGCCTGCATATTTAATTCAGATACACAATAACAACAAAGATCGCTGAGGAAAAGCATTTGCTGAATTAGCAACTTGTAGAAAAAAAACAAGAAGTCACAGGATAAAGCAGCCATTGCAAATCATCATAGCATTGGGTTTTTCGTCTAACTGATTTTGGCCATAAGTGATGAAACGTACAAAAGATATGCTACGAGTCACCAAATTACAGAGGGGTCGATTAGATAACTATTGCGACTGCAGTAGCTCACAATACGGGTATTTCGATTGTTCAGGACCTATCGTCGGGGTCGTATCGGTGAACTCGCTTTATGCACACAACCAGATTAACGATTATGTGGGTTATGTCGCACAACGTATTTCATGGAAGCTCTGTCCAAAAAGCCGGGCACCATCTTTTCCAGAAGGCATAAGCCGCAAGCCATGGTACCCGCTTATCAAACTAGCATCGGCCGCAGTTATTACTTCTATTCACACCATATATTATGAGAGTGATTAGAGAGTATATATCGCCATACTATGCTGTGCTACTAGCTCTAAAAGCCTGTTAATAACGGTTGGCCATTCCCGTGCGTCCTACAGCACGGTCATGCGTGTTCAACTATGGTTCGTTATCGATCTGTGATCATCCAATAATATTCATTCTAAGGTCATTGCCTACGTAGACGCTTACTACCAGCAATTGGTTTTCTGAATCGCGCCTCTCTGTGTCGTAATGTAGCCGGCCGGCCGGCCAGCCAGCCAGCCAGCCAGCACGCCTTACTAATGCTCAACAATTTGTGCTTTTCAGGCCGTTTGTGATAGTCGACAATTCAGTTGTCAGTTTGGTTGACGCGTTTGGCAGTCGCTAGTTTAGGTTTCTGACGTGAGACAGCAAAAGTACCGAACAAAGCTTTTCCTAAATAAGTTGTCATTTGCATACTTCAACTACTACTCTCACTTGTTTACGGCGTTAAGGCCAGATAAGCGACAGTAAATAGATTACGTCACATAAAGAAGTCTAGTACCGGGAAAAATCGTTACCATGGGTAGATAGGCAAGTAACAAATTTCTGTGCTCGTTGACATAGGAACTACCCGGTAGATTTCATTTGCCAAGTGTCAACGTGACAGTGTTGAATCGATCGTTGTTAATTAGTATTGTATTAGTCATTGTTATGGCTCGGTATCATTGCCACTGGGCACGCTAAGAACCCGCTGACGGGGCCAACACCAGGGTGGTAGCTACTTAAGATGGGCACCCTGCATTTTGGAATGGAAAGCTTGCGCCTCGGAACGTTGTGGTAAACGTACGTGGCCGGCTGTAGCGGCTGGCCCGTAATCGATACGTACTAACGCTTATTCGTCAACTTAGAGCTTAGCCACTACTCACACTTTTGTAAAATCTGTGTGTTGTCGAACGGCCCGTCTACTGCCAAAAGTTTAAACCCATGACGTCTATGATTGCTTGAAAAATTGATGTGCGTTAGTGTTACTGCTGATGCTCAAAGCCACCACTTTGTGTAATCATCTGATGCCCTTACGTGCAACTTTCGGTATAAACGAAGATGTTTAGACCAGTAGAAATGTTGACGTTAGTATGTTCAGGCCTATTTTTATTGTTCTTAAAGTTATGAAGTGTTTCAAGATGACGGTGAAATTGTATCGTAATAAAACTAATTTACAGGCAAAAAAGGTACTTGACCTTAAGGTATCGAAAGGGGGCGACGCAAAACGTCTGCTGGTCTGTCGCGAAAAAGGGGCACAGCCATCGCAAAATCTGGGAGAAGACGGGGCGCGAAGGCATTTGATTATCCACTTCGGTTCAATCGGTTCGTAACTTTCCAAGGGAAAGGTACTTCCTTTCATCGACTGACATTAATGCAGGACGTGGATCAGTGCGAAAAGCGAAAGGAAAGCGTTGATAGATTAGGTTCCTATTCGCTACCTATAACCGTAGCAATTTCATTAAACGAACTCGTCACGGACTCTTTTTACTACCTCAACCCCAATCGCCATTATGTCTTCGCTGATGTACAAATTTTTTCGACTCGACTTTGAAGGTTTTGAACCTTGAAAGTGCTATAGCCGGCTTCTCTTATATGGTAACTCCAATCTCTGTAAGTTTACTACAACGCAAATTATTCTCACATATGAATAAATATGGATAGATGATAAACACGTTCCACAAAGATCTTGTCATAACACCCATCTATAACCGACCTGGGGGTTCCCGAATAAAGAGTCTAAAAGATCGTCGCACCCATGAAAAAACGCCGTGGCAGGTGTCTGAAACCCAAATTCATCTCACTCCCTACGAAAGGCTTCAAGACGTCACCGGAATGCAAGCTTTGCCGCAAAAACGAAGCCTAGAGCGGCAGGAAATCCCGTTGCGAACCTTGGGAATATTTCGATGTCACCCTCAATAAATGGAAATTTGAATGAACGACACAGGAAGAGCGCAGAACAAATTGAAAAAGTCGATGCTGGTTATTGGAAGCCATTTAAAGACTTTCGTAAAATTTCCTTTCTGCAACTTTTTCTTACGTGATATAATATATTATTGCTTCACTCTATCACACTGAGCAGTCGAGATGTTATATATCAGCACAATTAAAACGGAAATCATCAACTCGGATACTTTATATGGAAGTTAGTCACAGACAAAAGTTTTATTTAACCATTTGCGTGCCCTAATCAGCCTATTCCTTCTCCTTTTTGAGAATAAGGGAAAGAAATAACAGGTTCTGCAATGTGGTAGCAAAGTTCTCTCCGGCCACGTTTTAAGGTTATTATTTAAGTTAAGCATACAAATTAATTGATTGAATTTGACTTACTCTACTTATCTACGAATAAAGAACTCAATAAGCTACAACCAATCAGACAGAAGCTTAGGTTTACCTGAAATATATAATGCTTCGGCTCTTCCGTGTTCTCTAGGTGGAAGTTAATTGTATCATTGCGTAAGCTTTCCAGGCAGCTCCATTAACATAACACACTTGTGCTCAATTCGGCTTTATTCAGAGCAGCAATCAGACCGAGATTTATGAAGATAACAAACCGTGTAAAAAAAATCAGTAGAATCTTCCTGGACTGATCGAATGATAGGTTTGGTAGTTCTGCGATGTATGATGGTAAAATTTGCTCTATACCCATCGACCAAATGAATTTGTTCGGTTGTACATTTTTCCGAAAAAGCGCCTTTTGAAAGCTGCGAAAGTGTCCTAGAAACTAAATACCCACTTTTGAATGTAAATCCCGATACATTAATTACCATCGATACGTCAGCAATCAGAACGATCCGACGACAGGTACATAAATACAAACATGCAAAAAATTTTTTATGCAACAATGGTCTAAATACAGTGGATAAGATCAATTATAATTTATGATATTTAGTGCGCTTCGTTTTATCTGAAACACAGTATTTCAACTATAGGCGTAGTAACAACATTTAATAAATATGCTGTTGGGGTTAGATACAAACGCCATGGGCAATGTTCTTATCGCCCGAACACACAGTTACGTTGTAATCCGAGAAACAGAAGCTATAGCATCACACCGCAGGGATACGTAATGTAATTTTCAATATGGCCTCACTTTTATCATGTTCGACTGCTCCATTAAGGCCATGGCCTTCTCGTTGGAATATTCTCTTATGGAAATAGTCATTCCACAATACTCAAAAGTTCACAGATTCGTAACGAACTTAATTCGAATATTCAAAATAATGTTGCAGGCAAAAGTGACCAGAGAAAAAGAAATTCGAAAATATCCTGGAAAGTATGACCTATTTTCTTGAAAGAATTTCGAAAACTTACTGAGCTATTACGTTTCACGCAGAAAAAATTACCTTTCCTTTATATGACTTATGTGACTTACGTATTGGATACCGTTAAATTCTAAAGAAGTAGTCTCTTCGGTTTTAATACATCTGACTTTTACAGTTACAAATGTTTGGCTTCATTCCTGCCATGTTTGACCCTGATAAAGATTCCGTCATGAGTTCTCTCCGAAAAAAAAAGAACGGACAAAAGGTGATCATCATTTTTTCGAAAAAAAAATAATTTTTGGACGTGCAACAAATACTTTAAGAGTATGCTATAGTGATCATGCAGTTATATTACCACAATTAGTGTTTTGTCCTTGATGAGAGGGGTAGGTATTCGGCCATGCTCCGTGGAAGTCCTGGCCCCGTTGTCCAACAAGAGCTTAAAGAGCAAATAGTAAGTTTTTATGTTCCTCTCCATAAAATTAATGAATCAGACAACCAATTAGCCAACAATAGTACGCGTGTGCGTATTTTCAAGATAAATATATTTAAAAATACTTTTTGTCTTAAAGTACCGACTACCAGGCACCATTGTGCACTTACGCATGTAAGTGTAATGCGTCCGTTACAATAGATTGGACTTATAAACTCCGGCATGTTCGAAAAATGTGTAATTATACCTGGTCAGAAAAAACGAAGGCGTCATGCTTATAAATGTCATAAAGTGATCAACGTATGTCGTCAACATTTATATACTGTTGTTACCTTACAGTTACATCCTGTGTGTATGGATTGCGAAATTATTTGCTAATATTCATTGAGTAGGTTTGAGCCGATGGCTATCGAGATATCCTATGTTCAGAGAGCAGGAAAACTAAGATCGTAGCGAAGGGAATGGAGTCTTACGGGAAAAAAACAATATAATTAGCAGGGATGGCTATACTTCCATAAATACAATTGTTTTTTAGAACGTCTGCTAGACTGATGACTTAGTTCGTGAGATAATAATGTGATTTTTGTGCAGGATAATGCTCGCAAAGCAGCCGAAAGGATATTACCTTATTATACATTAAACATAAAAATAAAATTCCTGCAAGAGTGTTTGCCTGTCCATGATCGTTACGTGACCGAGCTCATATCGCGTATGATTGCTTTCTACCAATCAGACGACGTCAACAGCAGCAGCTTCAAGTTGATTTGCATTTCTTCATGTAAAATAAATTTGCCACAATTACAATGTCTCGGATGTAACGCCAATGGTGGCTGCAAAAACGCATTTTCAATTCTACAAGTATTGTTTTTAGGATACCGAAAGCCAGCCGACATAACGGTCTAGAATATCTCTATAAGAAACTACATTAGCAAGAAATTGCATGAGTGAACGATGGGTGGAATTCGCTAACCCCGGTTTGACTGATCGCTGGAACCCTATTTTATTTAAATTCTACCTCGTAATTTTCAAACGCGTACCATCACAGCAACACAGAAAGCCTTCAACATTGTACGTTCGCTGCCCTGAACATTACGACGTCCCTTTTATCAGGAGCGTATCATATTAGGGGTTGCACGCTTTTGCCAAATAGAAATGAATGCAACAAACCCCCAAGAATGTTGCGTCCTAATCATTACCAACAAAGACTATGGCTGCGAAGACGTACGTCAACAGGATGTGTACAAGTTCTGCTTATTTACAAGATATGCCAATCCGACAGCAAATATCATAGGGTAAAGCTTTCATATAATCGGAACGTAAAAAACAAGCTGGTAACTACCATATATGTAGATTACTATATTTACCACTAGGCTAATTGTAAGACAATGTAATACTGCACTGATGCATCGAAAAATAGTTATCGACACCCGATTTGCTCGGCAGATGGCGGCGACGTATTGTTAAAATAGGTCATCCCCAATTCATTTAAGATCACGATGCCTCTCCCCGTCCCAAAACGAGAACGTCGCTACAAAACCGCCAACGATCTACCAAGAGAAATGATTCGAGCGAACGGAAATAGAGACTCGACTGATCAGTGGATCACCTGATGCGTCCGATATGGTCAAGTTCCAACTGTTAATTGATGATGCCGGACTTGGAGTGGTGGAAATACCACCCAAATATATTCATTTTTGTCTCGCTTCCATCGTAATTACTATGCTTCGCTGTTTATATTGCCCAAGGGATTTGGAACTTTTCGGTTAATGCAGACATATTGCCGAATGTGGTATCGTCTAATGTTTACATTTCAATGCCTTAACATATTGTAGTTTTATTATATCTATTGAATGTCTTGATCATTACCATTGTAAAATCCACAAGACATCAGAATTACGAACGCCCAAAGAATTATGCTTGCTTTAGACAAATCAGAGAGGCAAAAAGGCCTCATAGCTAAATAAAACTTTTACTGTGTGTTTTTTTTAGCTGCTTGTATATATACATATATATATATATATATATGTACTCTAGATCTGTTTTTGGCCTGCATTCTCTCTGTATTTTTTTGTTAAAAATTATTGGCTGACTGAAATAACATTTGAACGCTCTGAAACAGCTCTCACCTCAGTAGTCCTTAGGTTCATTTAGTACCTAGGTTGCCACTTTTTTTTGGCTAACTTTAATTGAAGGGATTCGTAGTCAGGTCCCATCGTAGAGTGACCGCAGGAAAACGGCCCGCCATAGTTTGCCAAACCAAGCCATAGATAATATGGACATCATGCCAACCCATACTACTTGACTTCAAACGTGCTTTCGTGGTGAAGGCTGAAGGCTTTAAACATCGACGTCCTCGGACAGTATATACGCATGACGATTGGCATTTAGTTCAAAATCGACAATATTCTGTAAAATCTAACTCCCAGACCCATAATTATCCCAGAGTAACAGACCCATGATTATCATGAACTATAGTTCAGTATAATTAATATTCCTTGGGCTTGATAGACACTTTTTGTGTGAAATATTTCTATAAAAAAAGTAGACTGTTCAAGTAAAATTTCAATTGGTATGAGAAGGTCGGCGAAGCTTCGTTTCAACGTAAATCGATCTTTTACGTCGAACCAGTTCCTGCGATGGGCAAGCACTGAACTGAACTTGCCATCGCGTCAAAAGGTTGCCGACCACCATTCTTACCTAATTATTTCTTGGAGATTGTGGAGGTCATTTCAGAGTAAGAGTGAAATATTGTTTTGTTACATCAGCTTGCTTGTTTTAATGCCCCTCGTAACATGCGATTCGGTGCTACCTCCATATTACAATTAAACAAGAATAACATCTTCAATACTTCTTCGACAAACCGAGCTCACGATCTTTTATAAACAGTTTGGGTCAGCCTAATGGAAGCCATTTTCTCTGATTCATCTTTCCTCCATGATCATACGTTTACTACTATATCGTGCTATACAATGTGATGTACCTGCATCTGTGTATTTGTCTGTCAGATACATATTAGTGTCCTCATAAGGCCCGTCAAGGTACTGAACTAATTTACTTGGCGCTATTTTAGCCGCGAGTCTGCGCTTTCGGGGTCACAGACAAAAGCTGTCGTCATGAGTTACGTCCTGTATCACTCTTGTCGATACGGTTTAATAGGGCAGTGCAATCACTGTGAAACATCCCGCAGTCCATGACAGACAACTTAGAAACGGCAAGCGCTAACTTAAGCGTTAATTACCAAAAAGAGAGCAGCCAGTGTAAATCCAATATAAACGAAATGACACAGATTTTTATACGTCTGATTTGGTTCGAAGATATTTTCTGTGGACCCTTATGCTTCATACAATTTAGTTGCACATTTTTCTAAGAAAAACTAGGTTTTCTTTTCGGATTAATAGGAGACCCTTTCGATTTCAACCCCCAGCTCGTGTAATTGTTAATCGTAAATTGTACGCAACCTCTGGACTGCCTTTAAATTATTGCATAGAATTCTGGCTCAATTCAAAGATTTCAAACTGATACAAAAAAAATAAGTCGCATTTTGAAAGCTCTCGCAATTAAAATTTGCATTCGCTTCCGTTTTCTTCGAGGCCTAGAAAAAAATTTAGCAGAAAAAAATTTAGCAGAAAAAATGCTTATCCTTGACGAATAAAAAACTTTGAATCCGTAGAAACTGAAGCTGAGATTCTCCAGGTATGCACTTTCGCGATGGTCCAATTATGAGCCTTACATACAGAGTCTGCAGTCTGGAGAAAAGATTGCAGATTTTATATGTAGATTTATTAGAGAAAACAATTTTTAATTACACGTAGAATCCAGCGTCCGAAGCAAACCTCTACAAACACTCCAAGGCCGAAAGCAAAGATATTGGTACGTAGGTTCGGCCCTACATAAAAATCTGTCGCAATTCCCGTGATATTTACGGGAAAAGTATATACGATAGTCGGTTCTGTAGTTAAACATATTTTTTGCAGTTTTAGGATGTGCATAAAGATAACATATATATTCGGTTCCTACGCGGTATATAAGATTGTATTTCCAAGCTAAATATGTGTGTAAGGCACTGGGTTTACGAGTCACAACTTTCTCTCGAAGTTTACCTAGTTTTGAATATGTGAGGGTTTCTCCAATTGATTCGCCTAGCATGAACATCGTTACACGTACGACCTGCCAGCAAAAGGCCTTTCCAAAAGATGTCGCCGTAAGACATATGCCTCTTTAAGCTCACGCGTTTGATATTAATTAAACAAAACACTTCGACGAGTAAACAGCTGTAAGCACGAGTCATCGCTTGACGGTCGTTTACGGACTGAGGGGTTTTACGACCATATTGAAATTGTATCGTTTCGGTTTTTTGAATCATGTATGAAATTTACAACAAATTAAGGATTAAATTGGTTAAAATAAGTTGAATCTTATCATGTGTTGACGTATCAGGGCTTCAAAATGAGCTTGCTAGATTTTTTCATTCTTAGACACGACCGTGAAAATCTTATACACAAAGTTACCGTAATAACCCTCGAACTACTAATACGATTTACTCCTTTAAAACTATTATTTAAATGTATTATATGTTTTAAAGGCCCATTCTTTACATCTTCACATTACTTCACATTTCGTTATATATTGCGTTACTAAAAGAGTATTAAACTATATTAGGGTGAAGTTGAAGCAGGTTATGTTCTATATTTTAAAGTAATAGTTCTAAACAAAACGTGCACCATTTTGATCGATAACCTCCTGCCATTATTCTGGTAACACTATAATGCCGTTCCTATAGACCTTCACTGGTTTCTCGCCAAAGAATTGTGTCAAGTGATTTTTGGATCCTTTCAGTGGAACCAAATTACCACCGTTCGAGGGGTTCTGCCGAAATCGGAACCTATGATTATCTTATGAAGCGAGACCTAGGTAATACAGTGGATCCATTAAAATTTCCCATCTACATTCTCTTAATTTATGTCGGTAGCTAGATATATACGTGGTCTGGCGTTGTCATAGCAAAAAGCGACGCTTTTCCAATCTACTAGTTCCGGTTGAGCCGTTTCCTTGGCCTGTTGTAGTTACGTTACGTGTTGACAAAAAAAAATCCGAATCAGCCGTCAGCAACTAATAGTACACGATTTCTTTTCAATTCCACTAAAACATCGCACCACCTTCTTTAACGTTAGGGTGGGCCTTGTCACATTTTCAGAGCGCATTTTTCTTTATTTCATATTTTGCACATTATTGTTATGGGTGATCTATGGATCAACTGCCATAAAACAGGCTCCAACACGTTGCGTTTCCGTAGAGCCTCGCAGACCGAATTATTTTGCGTTGGATCGCACGATACCTGCATATCGAGCTTCTTTTTATGGCCAGTTCTCTCGGAACGACTTAAAACTATTTGGTAATATCTATTTAGTTCACTAGCGATGTTATAATATTTACGGGTCGGTCTTTCTTAACTCTTTTGTACTTAATTGGTCACCATGAGGAGTATCTTTCAATCGAAATTTTTTTTGGTCATACTTTTTTTCAATGGACCTAACCAAGATATGCGCCTTTGTCCTAGTAAAATTGCAGTTCAAGTGTTCAGATAATAAGTTAACTTATTATTAGTGGTATAGCATCTTCGATAACAACCCTATAACAACAGAATCCTTAACGCAAATAGTAGAGGGAATGGCGCTGTCCCGGCCAAGAGATACTTTCTACATAGATTATATTTTATACATTGTATATAACTGAAACATGAGTGGCCTTATGCTTATGAACTCAGTATACAATGAATTCGATCAAAATTTTCTAGTAGCCATGCCGTCACCTATTTTCTATATCGAGAACAGACAATCGTCAAGGTGGAAGATCAAGCAGTTTCTTCATCAAATCACTTCGCGCTTCTATCGACGCTTTAAAAATCAATCTAAGCCTACTCCGTCGGTAGGGTAGGTTTCTCTTCCTTCGTATACAGCATCCCAATAATGCTTAAGAAAGAAAATTTAGCCAGTTTTCGCGGGAATTTCACTCATTTTCAAGGCCCTCTATTACGCTCGAATAAAGGCAGCTCAGCAATTATAGAACAGCTACTACCTCTGAGGTTTAACTTTGAAATGGCAACAATCCGACACGACCCATGTTACCTGAAATTCGGTCGTCTGCGACCTTCTAGCTAGAAAAACGGTCAATAGTTTTTCAACATTGTGTCCCCTTGTAGCATTGAAGGGTTGACATAAGATTGAACTGCTGTAGGATAATGCATCGTCGTACAGTGTCGTCGATAACTTATTGCCGAAAAATGCCACTTTTCAATTAGCTAGCAAATGCATGACCTTCAAGGATTAAATAGACTCTCGACACCCAAATATTCATCATATACTTTCACAATCACTGTCCTCATTTGGGCCAGTCATCTGCCAGCTATTTTAAGGAAGGTCGTCGCGTAGTTCTATTCGCATCTCGATTAGGACTTGTCCTAAGTCATGTCTAATTCTCCAGAGGGGTAGTTATGGCCAGCAACATAGTCTACTTGAGGAAAACTGAAGCGAGCGTGTCTCATCCAGGATTAACCTTAGCCTGCGCCGTGTACACGGCCTGCTTTGGCCGGATGCATGCACTGCAATTTTTTTTATTACGTTACAGGTAACAGGCTAGTTTGCAAGCTCGTTTGCGCAAGCTCCCGTAATTGCGTGGAGACGATTGATCTCTAGTAAGTGCATAGTAACATCGCGAATTCTACTGGCTTTGGGGAAAAGCAGGCCTCTCCTCACAAGCCCGGCAAAAGATTGTTAGCAGCCACCAGGTCATCGTCGGTACTGTGGCGGGTCTCAGTTTAGTATCATGAACAATACGAAAAAAATTTTACGTCGCAGCAATCGAACTGCTGAGACGAACGAACGGCCGCACACGTAAACAACTTCATAAATCGAGACGCGTACTAATGCAATCGATAGCAGTTCATATCTTCTTTGCAACAACGGTAGCAGCGTTCTTTCTTACGCTCTCCTTCGCTTCGCGCTTCATACTCTAAATATCCGCATTGATGCCCTCGTTTGGCAGACTGTCAACCATTGCCTGTCCTCCGAGTCAAGTTCAACAAGGTTTAAACCGAAGCTATTCGCTAGGTTTACGACACCGCTGAAGTCGGTACAAACACCCTGATATTTAAGAGCATCATTAGTTAGTCAATTACCATCAGTCATCTGATTTACCACAAAATCATTACTCAAGTGGCGTTGTTATAATAACGAGCCAATTGTACGGCATAGTAGTTAATGGTTACTTTGTAGATGATTCGTGCAAACTCTCTCCTAGCAATTCACAACTAGAAACTTTATGTGTAGTTTTTAGTGAGACCTAACTTCAGATACATCCAATACCTTCGGAGAAAAAGTATTCGCCTAGTTCATTCGTTGATTACGTTGAGCGTCTTTCCGTCCTTATGGAAGGCAAAATAGTAAAGGCCAAACAGCTGTGATAAATTCGTTGATTTTCCATTTCATAAAAGAGCCGTGACTATCCCGTGTGATACGAAACGCTTCAAGATAAGCAAAACAATAGAGATTTTAATACAAATTGAGCTACGGTCCGCCATAAGCGGTATCGTTGCATGCTTTAACAAGGTAACGATAAAATAACGCACGAAATTATGGCACGGAATAGACATTTTTAGCTTAGATACCGTTATTACGCAGCTCGCAATCTAGCGACACAGTTAGGCTGATTGTAGACAAGTGGTCTTACATGTACCAGAAAAGCTCATTGCCGCAGGCGCTGTTTCTATGGATTTTTATATACTTTACTTCTACCTGACACCTGCACTCATTCTTCCTCGAAACTACCAATAAGTGTCAACGTGTTCTCAATGAAAATAACTATAATTTCATATCCTGAGTGTTGCCTTTTTTGCGTGACGTGTATTTTTAGCAATACTCTAAAATAGGTACATTTTATATTGCCATGCAAAGGATAGCTTCGATTTCAAAGAGTGATTAATTTGCTACTGCGATATTTTATGTGAAAAAAATGTCCGTTCGCAGGCCGTTATCAGTTATTATGTAAATTCACATCTATCGTAATAAGAATTGATGGGACGATAATAAACGGCAAAAAGCAAAGATTGCGTCAGACCTCATATTTGGAACTATTAGCAAATCGCGGATACATTTTATAACGCGCAGGTAACTCTCCTTCGCGTCTTTACAGGACGAAAGGCCATACGAATGCGAGGCCATGAGCGTTACACTGTAGCATCAGCCGCGGTAACAGTGGAGCATGAATAAGGAGACGACGGCGGATAACACTAACAAATCTCGCTTCCGACGAGGCTGGATTTGTTCGACCTTCAGCTCATGATCACAGCCTGTAGCTCTCATTGTTTCAACCAAACGTTTGCCGATTCTTCGATTTAGTTCGATCCGCATTCTTAGTGGCTGTGATTACATTATGAAGTTTTAACCACAGCTGTAAAGAAGCCACAGGACAAAAACTCGAATAATCATAAGAAACCAAAACGTCCCGTTTCGAACACCTTTATGTGAATGTAAACCGAAATGACATTAATTAACCACTTAGGTGGCATAAAGTTTGCCCCTAGGGATATCATTTCTCATAATATAAATATTTTGAATGCGACACCAGTAAACTGGAAACTACTTTCAATGATAGTCGCGATATGAATGTACGTCAAAGCGGTAACGAGGTGTGACCACACTGCTATGGATAACCTAGCACGACCAGTGACATTTCATCAAGCTCTAACCGCTATGAACTGAAACGGGGGTCGATTCCTGATGAGAAAACGTCTAGTTCCACGCAGCCAAAAGTCGTAAGAAACGCAGAAGTAGATCAGCGTCGTGTTTGGCGCTGTATACCATCAGCCCCCGTCGTGCCCTGGTCAGTAAGCCACGCACTCAGTCCTATTATGTATTAGATCATATTTACGTTAATATAACTTTATCGCTGGGCCATCCACGTACGGGACAGACCAAGACACGCAAACATTTCTGCTCGAAAATAGACGCACGGTCGTCAACAGACGCATCTGCAGCAACTGAGGGCCGCAATGACTATCGCGCAGGCGCTAATTGGGTGCATACAAAATCGCACTCATGATTACTCCGTATTTAGGTCTCAAATCTACACTGTTTCAGTTGCTTTTCTGAGTTTCTACAAGCGTCGGTTGTATTCATTGCAACAGAAAATTCACTCTGGAAGACTAAGTAAAGGTTGTGCTTTTACCGCAATACTGAACGAGGCTTTCTTAAACCTCTGGTTATTAAGTACCTCTAACAGCCTTGCATTTAAATTGACAGCATATCTATTTTTCGACTCGATCTGGTAAGGACCTCAATCAGAAAACGTGGAAGGCCAAGTAGAAACACCACAGACACTTTAAAAACAGAGGAATTGGTTCTTGACTTCCTAAATGTTCACTTTTTCTCTAAGCAATAGACGACGAATCACAGCCCGTCGGCGCGCGACGTTCAGGTTGCCTTCTCCGTTAAATATACCAGCTAGAAAGACACGATCGGAGATGTGCTGGCTGATGCTTACCAATAAGAAAAGTAAAAAGTAAGCAAATGTCGGACCCGCAAAGTAGAAAGAAAGGCATGCATACCGAAACGCGGCCAGTGTGACGGATCCGGGCATTTGGTGCCATGCATTGCTTAGATATGCAATACGTGCTCCTATACATCATGGTAGCCATGCTAATTCTACTAAACAATCCTTCTCATCATCAAATTGAAAAGTTCCTCTTCTACTCTGCAACAGTTAGCCGTGTTCTGCAGCGGCAACTGCAAATTTGCTTAAGATAGTAATTTACAAGTTCTTAAGTTCTGTTTGAGATCAGAGCCAGTCACTGTGATAAATTCAGTCTTTGAGCATTTATGCGTTTCACCAAGAATGTCGTACAAAATACCGAATATCCAGTTGAATTCTAACTTCCGCAATATTTTAGCAGATCATAAATCTTACAGATGGCAAGGTATATAATTGGCCAAAGCAATAGTGCAGCCATTATATAAAATGCAACTTAGAAGTGATCAAGATTTCATCGTAATCTTGAGTTTGCCCTCCGCAAAGGCTTCCTTCTTCCTGTGCATGGTATATCGTTACGAGTCAACATAACTTGTCATTTGTGCTGTAGCTACACCCTTTATCTGCTTGGCGGCCTTTAACCAATTTGAAAGGTTTCTGTACGGCGACAACGTAGCGGCGCCGTCGTAAATAGCGTAGCTCACGCAGGCAGCTCTCGATTCGTGGTGGACGTTGTCGATAGGTAGGAAGGTTTACTTTGCGAGAGAACAACGACTACGACGACGGTAATGTCGACGACAGTAACGACAACAACAATGCCTCATTACCACAGTCACGCACTTACACAAGCATCGCGCACCGCTTTGCCTTAGTCACGTAGACCGGCCAATCACAAGCGGCCGCTGAGTCAAAAACAAGCGGATGACGGTTGTGTCGCCAAAAAGCATGTCATATATATACAGCTGACGTAAAACGCCATCTTGAAGAAAAACCAGAAACGGTAAAGAACTATTCTTTACAATATTTAGCAGATTCTATTCTTAGGAGTATCCAGTAGACTTTCGATGTTCGTTTGGATTTCATAGACTATCAAGAAAAAGTATAATCACCACATCCGAGACTAATACCTGCATAGAACGTAATGAGAACCTCGTAGAACTTTATTCCAGCAAATTCTCCATATCTGTATGGATAATCGTGACGACGAGAAGTATTAGTAGGCGCTGCGGTTAATGCAATAGACCAATTGCAGTGGAATCTGCACGCATCTCTTAGCTTGTATTGGAACGTCCATAAGAGGTTTTATGAATACGGACATGAGATAGCGATTTCTGTAGTAGAACTTTCCGGTTCCTGTTCATTTACCGGTTTTGTGATGCACACGTGCAATCCTAACATATTTACTGTCCCATAGATGAATCCAGCGGTTTGTTTTGTAAGGTCCCCATGTAGATGGGTTCACTCTAAGTAAAGCAATTCTCGATGTGAAACGAATCAATCGCTCACAGGGCCTTTAATGACTCTCTCAGAGATCGCTGCCTAACTTCGAGGACACTGTTGATGACACAAGGACCAAACGTAGTTGTAAAGCAGATTTTTAGCCCGCTAGCGATTGCGTGACAGCGCCAAAAGTAACCTGCATTAATTTTGAAGCAGCTCTACGTAACTTTAGCAAGACTATCTATGATAAAAACAAAAGCGGAGAGGACATGTTAGGATCGAAAGGTGTCCATGTCATGCGATATAAAAATAATCTCATTATTTACTGTCTTCATCTATGAATGACCTGCGCGGATTAGCAAACCGATTGTTCTTCTAAGAGTGGCGATTACATCGTAAAAATTATGCGACAATTATATACTATATAAGAACAAAATCAAGCCCGAGCCATTGGGTTTATAGTCGAAAAAGGGTGCCATTTTAGAGTTACGGAATACTAACAGAGTGAGCGATAAATAGCAACTGCGCTACTAGGGTAATTAGTTGAAATGCACAGGTAGGTTTGACGTAAGTTAGCGTAGAGTTCGTGATTATTATGCGCCTTACCGTGACGATTAGTTATATTATAATGGACAGTTGTTGCGTTAAGATACATGAGATCAATAGTAGATTTTGGAATTTCGACGACTTTTTTTTAGACCTGCATTGACAACCGATAGATGCGTAGCATCTTCAAAACATATCTGACGTTAAATATCAATGTCCCGAGTAATTCTGTGAAGCGAAAGATCGCCACTTGAGTTTCATGGCACAAAATAGACAAACACAAGCTATTTCGTTACAATTCAACGAAAGAGCTAGAATTTTAGGTCTGAAGGTGAAGCCATTTGTTGTAAAAGGACGTACGTAACAGGGTTTACAGTAACTGCGTCGCTCCTAGTCTGGAAATTACTTAAAGCAGCGAACGCTCCGTCTCGAATAGATTAAGGTATAATTTAAAAAAAGGAGGAAACGGAGGACAGTGTACTTGCGGTGTTTATATTTACTACACGTTGTTCTTTGCCGTAGGTGTAATAGAAACATCGCTTCATTAATTCTAAAATAATCAAATGGCGATGCGATAGCCAAACAACAAAGATAAGTCGCAGAACGACAGCTTAACTCGTCAACAAATTCCCGTTCAGATTCAAATAACACCCGTTTCCTGTCTCGGTTAGCTCGTAAGCCTTCACGGTTTACATATAAGGAACAAAATATAGTAGATAAAGCTGCATTGGATGCATGAACCATCTTCAACTGCCAAAATACTGCAATTTCATACTGAGAACATTATATTGGTAGATAGCTAGCTTCATCAGATAAATGCGGGGTTGCTCCACTTAGAAGCCTTCACCGACTCACCGACAAGAATGAACAATGCCAGGTCGTTTTACCTGACTGTGGTATTCGACTGCTGGACACAAACCGGACAGGCCACACGTCTCTTGTCACGAAGCACCGACCAAGTGACATATTAACCGTACACACACATAATTGCTATTACACAATGGAAAGTTAATATAAGTTGTGTGTTGCACTCGCTGACTCCGTGCATCAACGTGATCAAAACAGAAAGATAAAGACGGCCCCAGCAGGTGCTAGTTATATGCGCACCGTTTGGGGCGCGTACAGACAGATGCAATGTTTTGACTATTTGCACATGGCCTTTACGCTCTTCCATCAACTGTTGACCTTGAAACTAGTTCAACGATAGTGATAAAAGCAGAACCGATCAAAATTGCATGTTAGATATTCTCACGTAAAAATTAACTGGGAAACTTTCATTAAACGGCACTATTTTTTAGAGCTTACAAAATATATGGAACTTACTTGTCGGCCAACTCGTCGGGCCACTACTACTCTACTAAGCATCTCTTTACGTTTACGTTGTAGCACAGGCCAAAGGTGTGTACGCAGTCTTTTGAATAGACTCGGAATTTTAATGTTACCTTTTATAATGAAATTACGAATGGCCGATCATAAACTGTAGCTAGCTAATTTAAATCATCGGAAACCTCGCGTGTCCAATACGTATAAAACTGCATTTTGTATGATGACTTCCCGGTTATCTTCGCTTGGGAAATTAATTTTCTAACTAAGTGACAGCAGCATCAGTTAGATTTACCTTTGCTGTATAATTTTTTTGCAATAATAACTACAGTAATCTTAAAAAACACATTTGAATCGTTAAAGATCGAGGTGTCGAAAACGTAGCTTCGTCCTTAAGTTTCTATTTATTTTGTAAAATCAATTAGACAGGATATATCTATATATACATACACCGCTTAAACCTCAATTCTGTTCTTAAGTCAAAACTGCCAAACCGACATTTTTACCTGAACGTAGTTTGTTTTGCTTGAAAATTCGCGCTTGCTTATAACTTTGCGGTAAGTTCTATTCGAACGTCTGGCTTCTGACGCTCGTAGAGCTAGGCCTGACAGGCTGAACTCTCCATCCCCCCTTCCTCCCCGCGCTTTTCCTGCTTTTCTTCTGTCAAGTTGTGACGTCGTTGTAGTAATAGCCGTTAGCCTTAGCTGCCCAATTCGTCCGCTGGCAAGCGGACGAATTGGGCAGCGAAGGTGACAACAGTAGCCACAAGTCAAAGGATCAGCGGCAAGGGTTCCCTCAAGCAGCTCGCAGTGGTCGAACGAGACTCGGCGGCCGTTCTGCCGGTTAAGCTCAACATCTAGTTGCGTTCCTGGTCCCGCATCTCTCGGCGCCTATTTCGCTTTAGGGCTCGTGCTGCAGCGAAAACAGGAGGCCGCCAACAGGAGTCAGCCATTGTCACTAAGGTAGAAAGAATAGAGCAGAGTTGAGAGCTCACGAAGAAAGTCGTCGCAGTCTCAAGTGGTGAAAGGCTCATACAATTCACATTCGCGACAATAAGGCCTACAGCATTTGCTAAACAGATCAACTAGTGATAGCCTTGTGTGTGGAAACGAAATACTGGACGGCACGCTTCCAACGAGGCGAAACTCTACTTGAAGAAACGCGTTGTTTGTTGAACTTTCATAGCTAATATGAAAGGAGGCATTCTTTTGATTCGCGCCAAATATGTGGAATCACCAAGTCACACAGAACATATTAAAAGAATACTCGGTTGGACCCATACATTTGTATGGGGCGCATAACCAGCTGCTGGGCAGGAATCAGCAGTTGTTACATAGGCGTCAAAAAATAGTACGCAAAGATCTACGTACGATCCATCCAGCTACTGTTGATCTACCTGGCCTAACCTAGCTCACCTACATTCATTGATCATATCGATACGAGATATAGAAGGCTAATCGTAGATGCTCGAAGTGATACCAACATCGGCTAGAGCAGATATGGACTACTTCATTAGTTGCAACGCTTAACGCAAAAGGTGAAATTTGTCAGCGTCGAAACAAACACGAGCTTCAAACAGAGGATATCTACGCAAGCGTCGTAAACGCATAAGAACTGATTGGCACGAATCCATGAAATGCAAGGGCACGCAGAGACGCGGATACCAATGCGTAGTTCACAACGATACGCAGTACACGCACCGTCACACCAATATCTGAGCACAAGGCCTAAAACCAAACCCATTCGTAAATTTTATCATATATTGGAATAGATCACGGTCTGATGGAAACGACCACCGTTTATTAGATTTTTGGGGAGCGGCAGATCATTACAATGTGGCCGAATATATATATTACTACTTTAAACACTGTGAAGATTCAACAGGTTTGTTACTTTGAACAGACCGGCAATTGATAGCAGAATGTAATTCAAAATGGGAACTGCCTATCAACAATACTACAAGCGCTTAGTACTATCGAGCTTAATAATTAGAAAACAAAAACTAAAAAGCATAAGCTTGATGTCAGCGTACCCCACCTTCGCTTAATGATAAGCAACTGAATAAATAATCTGTAACCATTTTAGTTGCTTGGCGTTACTGACAGTATCCAAAAACATGGACTTTACATGCGACAGTACCTATATCATTACATATCATAGTCCCTTTTCGCGTCTTTGCAGCCAACATGAAACTGTAACTTTTGTAGGTAATAATAATATGACACACGACGTAGCTCGCCTTTCGATCTACGGGTATAAATTTTGCTTAGAGCTATGAGCAGCTTCAACATTGAAAGTCATGTGGCGAGTGCTGATCTAAGTATTACGTGATCGATGCATTTGAAAGTTTAAAAACCAAAGCTTTTTTTAAATATGTTTCACACCTTAAATCTGCCTTTAATAGAGAATAGACTTTGGCCTCGTATTTCGCAAGCTCGAAATCCAAATGAAAACGTTTAGATGATGTTATTTAATCATCACTGCCGTCAACGTCGAAAAGATAAGGCAGCCGCTCGACGAATTGAGTCTCAATAAGCGATACTGTCAGAATTGAAGTCTATGAGCAGCATACGATTTGTATCTTACAGCACTAGTTCTAAGTTCAACCTACTAGGACAACACAAAAAAATCTTACGAAAAATAAGTTAAACTGTGTTGTGTTTTTTTTTTTTTTTGCCTTACGCGTGTCTTAAGAACGATGAATATCATTTTACTTTAAACCGTATTGAGGATTCAAAGTGGTGAACCCAAATATGGTTCAGGAAACAATTTCCTACTAAAACTATGAAAACAAAAAGGTGCTCCTGTGCCTATAGAAATTGTGTAGCGTTGACTGCCGCTCTGGAGTACATCTAGCTTTTAAGATCAGAGGATGCCATTACGTAAATTCAGATTGTCTAAGGTCTGGATCATACGTGAACGTGTCCACGTATGGTTTAGAGTTCCCGTATATATACACATGTTTATATAAAGATTAAAAGGTTTTTTGTTTCTCTTTGCCAGTCAGGTTTAAGAACGTTTCGGGCGTATCAGGCTTTTAGATATACATAAACTGGGATTTTCTGCCCAAGTAGCACAACAACCAATATGCAATCGGAGATCAAAAAACATCGACCATGTAAAGCGAAAAAAATACATAGCGGCTGCTTCAAAACAATGAATTAAACCAAAAACATCACTTTATGCGCAGTAGCTTTCAGACAGAACTATGGTCTGCTCGTATCCGTTGTATCCGCTTGGTACCTAAGCGTTATAAAGAGTAGAATAAGAAGCCGCCGCCTGACAAGAACAGAGAGGGTCTAAATAGAAAAAACTACGATAGAGACAACCATAAACAAACCTCTTATTGTTGCCGCTTTCTTTGGAAGGGTTGTCGTTCTTTACTTGATCACAAATGTTTTATTACATTTACATTAAATGATGGATTCTAATGTAAGATAAATGCCCGTAGACATGAATAGGTAGGTACAGTTACCGCTAAGCAAATACAAAATAGACGCGCTTTTCTCGTTCACGTTTGATTCAGCTTGCGTGTGTCAGCTATCACATAGCGACAAACATGCCCAGTGACTCGCGCACGCACGTTTAACACCCACCTCCCTTGTAGACGCCGGCCCTTTGCGGACTGTTGTTGGTCACACGATGGCCTACGTGAGTTTCACGACCGTTGACTGTACACCGTCCATTTGAGTGAAACACATATAAGAGTACGTACATTTGCTCCCTTAATTTCTAACGCTTATGTTCAAACACTTACAAATAAATAACGGTGTTGACCCAAATGCCGCAGCCAGATAATAATACACTCGCCAACGATACAAACGATTTCATAAAACAAGAATTGTGTTGGTTTAATTTCAGACCCACACCACAAGAATTTCTATGCACTAATAAACCTAAAACAACATCGATAATCGGTTCCGCGTCGTATTATGCGCAATGTATGTGGCCTAACGAGCAACCTTAGGTTATATTGTAGTTTCAAATCTCTGTAACGCTTTGCTTAACGTACCTTTCCGTGACTAATGATAGGCTCGCATCTTGCTATTAATACCTTTGCCGTCCTACCACGAGTTGGTGTTTGTGAAAATGCCGAATTCTATAGTAATAGACAGTAGTATCCTTAATTATGTAATACTAGGGCGCTGGGATGTCAGGACAGATCCTTTTCTGAGGCCACTCAGTGGCTCCTAGCGATGACTCAGACACCGCTGACCAGACAGTCAGCTTGTCACACTCAAACCTTTTGTTATTGCTACGCTGGGATATTGAACTTACTGGGACACTGGCCATATGTGGCCTAGCTGTCTACTGTTACGCCTGATATTTGACAAACTATTCCTGAAATGACTCAGGATAGTAAAGGAACAAAGCTCCTAATTTGCATCGTGCCTTAGCTGTTGCTGTCCGCTCAAAGTCGGCTGTATTCCTGAATATAAAATTTAGTTTTAATACAATATAGAGCCATGCTGAGTAAACTTCCGGGGTACACAAATGTACGAACTTGTATGGACTAATTTTTAGCGCAAACCAACCTTATATTGCCGAATTGCGAACACAAACTTCTTCTCTTCCGTTTACTTTGAAATCTAAAGAAACTTGTGTTAGACAATCTTCTTCAATGTTCTCATCATAAAGCTCACGATGACTTCTAGCCGTTCCAGCATGAACGCCTCTCAGACAAGATGGACCATATTAATCCGCTTAGTAATACGCTATACATATCCATATCCTGATATATTCCTTGCTCTACTAATAAGCAGGGAGGAGTGCGTATGGTGTGTGCTTCAAATTGACGAAGGTGTCTACGCTGTATTGTTGCGCTGTTCATTAAAAACAACCTCGTTCATGCGCAGAGTACAATCCCATTTATACTTGTGAATCGCAATTTCACAAACTAGTTTTTAAGGTGAAAACGATCGTCCGAGTTATTTGCAGCACTTTATTCAAGAATCAGTTACTTTTATTACGCTTGCAAACTAGATCTAGATAGATGTCTTTAGACATCTATCTAGATCTAGGAGACGAAACCATGTTGGAATCAAAAAATGCGTTCCTACCTAGACTTGTTAATATATAAAATGTTCCATTAAAAATATCATTCTAAATTTAAAAAAATGCTTATAGCTGGTATTGTGTTCACCAAAAAAAGACTTACGAAAACACTGCACAATATAGCTATTGCAACAAAATTATGGGTCTATTGCAACGGTTATGAACTATTCCGGAACAGAAAAAGGCCTACATTTATATATTGATAAAGAGCAAATTAATCGACAGAATGTTCGAGGATAATTAGGTCTTCAACGATGAGTTTTTTTTAAGCTTCTATATTATCAATTCCGTAATAAGTAACCAGTTAAAAGTGATTGTAAATGTAAATCACTGTTTATCAGCAAGAGGTCACCTGGTAAGACACCAAGTCAAGCTTGATTTTATTTTACCAACGTAGAGTTCTAGGAGTGTTCCACAAAGCAATCGCTTCATCTGGATTTGAAACTCCGCCAGTATAAAGAGTCGAGTCATTTGGCAAGTTATTGCGGCGTGGCAAGCTTACGTTCGCTCATAGGCGACGGACAGCATGATTCTTGCTAAGCTAATATAAACGGTCGTACTAAATGTGAAAAGTTGCGCAGCGAGGGTCCAATAGGGAACCGCTCGCTTCTTACTAAATTTCTTAGTAGTATCTACTGAGCGATAACATTAGTTGACGGACATACGGCAAAATTTAACGGCAAATCTTTCTGTGTTACGCATGCAACCGTACGTCGACGTCATTAATCTCAGCCGACAAGTGCTGGTCCGCTTTGGAGGTGAATCTCGCGAACCGCTTGTGGCAATTCTATGGTTGTGGATGCACAACAACAATTGCTCGCCGAGACTAACTTTTCGCTGTTGTCATCGATGCGCAGGAGAAAATAGGCCAAACATGGTTGTTGTTACTGTCATTATCGTTCAGTCAGGTCGATCGGTCATTGCAATGATATCTGTTGTCCTACTACCGAAATCGTATGCAAATGTGCTATTCATAATATCGAATAAAAGTCGCGCTTGTTCCGCATTTGGCACTATGTACAAATCGTACCTTCGTATGACGAATTCCATTTTGAAGTTGTAGCATTTTTTAAGATAAGTGCAACTATACATTCAAAAGTTATTATTATTAACCTATAACTATCTGGTATAAAGTGGGAAGAACTTCCAGCAAAAAGACAGATACCCATAAATTCATTATTCGAGTATCTCGAGCGTTTCGATGTGGGTGCCTCTTCTTCAATATCTTGGTCCTAAACTGGCAGGAATGAATAAACGTCCGCTCTCTTCGACGGCGGCGCAGAATCGGAGACGTACACAGAGGGTTGATTGAAATATCGGAAAATATGCACGCGAGAGACAAAGTGCTAGCTACCTGTGACAGTTGCTGTGATCGTTATGATCTAGTCAGATGTAATACTTATTATTATATATCTCATATCGGAGATACTATCAAAATATAATTTAATAAAAGACAATCTTATGAAAACCGTATCTTGCATAAACTATTTTGCCCAGAAACATTTCATTAGACTTACCCGCATGCTGAGCCTTGACCTGGCAGACGTAGTATTGATGAAAGGGTCCGCCAAATAGAAACTCAAATTTTGGATTGTCCCTTTGCTTTTGCTTAGTCATCTCCTCAAACTCGGGGCCGTTCCGGGCTACAAATTGAGCCAACTTCATGATGATGTTGCGAAGCTCTGAAAAATGGCAAGCAACAAATCAACGTGGACGAAACCACAGCAAGACAGCTACGTCTTCAGCAGCATACTATGAACTACTAACAATATTTATTATGATGTCAGATCAATGATATCTATGAAGTCGAACGTCGTTGACCAATAAACACGGTCCTTCTATATGCATAATAATGTCGTTCTAGGCCAGCGATAGTAGTAACAACAATAGACAATGGCAACTATAACAAATGAAAACATGGTAGCTATCAGTAGGTTATACAAAGTATAGTGCACCTAACGTGTAATTACAGAGGTGATTTCGAAGTATTCACGGAGTTAAATTACGACTCCAAATGTCTCACATGTAATACAAAAGAAGGCATCAATAGGCTATCGCACTTTTGATGAAAAACAGTGTAAATAATGCACTACATAAAGGAAAGTGAAAATTAATTCAGCCAACTATTTTTATAGTACAAACAAATTAGAAACTCATAATATCTCACCTTTCTTTTTTCGGCAGGAGAAGCTGATATGAGGTTTGATATTTGTGTTTTGAAAACGTAATCAATCGATTTCTCTAATATTAATTTATATCAACTGAACATATCAGCATTTAATCAACTCGTTTCTTTCGTAAATTATTTGGACGGATTTTAGAACGGGCGTTTCCTGGACGGGTTCGCAATGACATCTTAGCTTCACTATAAACATTAACGTATGTTTTCATATTTTGTAAAAATCATCATTCGCTTTCAATAAAGTACTACTTAACGCATGTTGGGTCATCAAAAAAGTATTGACCATTTCTAACAAAAGCAATAGTTTTAAACTAAATCTGCGTCATTTGGATCGATGACCTGCTGCCATTTGGTGGTAACACCACAATTTCGTTATTGTAAAACATCTGTGGTTTCTGGGCGAAAAACTGTGACAAATAACCTTTGCATTCTTCCATTGAAACTGCATCATTAGGGAAGTTCTGCAGAAACTGAAATAGATGATAGTCTGATAGTACGAGATTTGGACAATACGGTGAATATATTCAAACTTCCATCAAAGCTCTTTCTCGATTTTTGCCGGATAGCTAAAGGTGTTTATTATCTACTAATGTCATAATTGAAGACAATGCCCCTCCCTTTCTATTCATTAATTCTGGTCGCCTTTTTTGTTAGTTGTTGACAGCAGAGGTTGGAATCGATCGTTCTGCCAAGCGGCAGCAACTCACAGCGTGTGATTCTTTCTAATTCCACCAAACTCATAGAATCGCCTTGTTAGGCGTCAGTCTGGGCTTTGCTACAGATTGTGTAATACACAGACTTTTGCGATAACTTCGTGAGCTTTTTCCATAACTTGTCAACAACTACAAGCAGCATCTTTCGTATCGAAATTTGCAGAGTAAAAGCGACAGAACTATCTTTGGGGCGTTTATTCCGATAATGCGTTTTAACCATAAATAGCATAACTT
The DNA here is from genome assembly GCF_002532875.2 of Varroa jacobsoni. Classification (NCBI taxonomy): domain Eukaryota; kingdom Metazoa; phylum Arthropoda; class Arachnida; order Mesostigmata; family Varroidae; genus Varroa; species Varroa jacobsoni. Next base: position 35,322 of record NW_019213697.1, read on the forward strand.
TTTATGGGCCTGATCAGAAACTATGCCTTCATCGTAATACAACTGTAAAAGACAGCAAATTTTAGCAAACATTTCGCCCGTCGTCAAAATATTCTATCTTAAATCTGAATAAAGACATTTCAGAAGTTCTAACAAATCTCAGCCTTCAAATGAAAATGTCGATGCAACTAATATGGCGTGAAATATACGACTTTAAAGCCATCTGGCTAGAAACATGGTCAATTTTTTTCGAGAACTAATATATGCGACACTAGTTAAGAAATCCGAAGGCAATCAGATTCTGGTGGTGTAGAACATGGCAATTAAATCATTGTCTAATATTTATGCAGTTGGCTTAAATAGCGGATGATAAACACTATGCATTAATTATGTAAGAAACACTTTTTTTCAGATGACCTGGTGGTATTAAGTCACATGGGCCGTTGTGCCATTTTTCACCGGAGGTAAAAACATTTGCTTTCCCATTTAGCATGCACTGTCTAAACAATTGGAATTTTCAATCAAAGTATTGCCGAAGAGCGTCAGTGAAAATATTTCACTGCGGCTGGTTTAAGTGATGCTCGAGTAGACTGTTTTTTAATACTGTTCCACACCATTACTGAAATGTAAGAATTTACGAACGCATGCTGTTGAACTCCTCTTGAAACGTTTTCTTCAGCAGATCTGAATAATAAAACATTTATTTAGAACCTCACCGGTGACTCGCACTATAAATTTTGATAAGTTGGCCTTCTTTTAAACATTTCACCTAGCGCCTTCCATAAAACCTTAAGTTGTAGCTCAAGCTCGTAAATAAAATGTGAATATAGTACAGAAAACACCATATTAAAATACTCATCTGCGAGTTAAGAGGCAACTCGTGGTGGAATAGAGTTTTGACAAAAGGTTGATAGGGGGACCAATTTTTCAAAATTGTTTCGCAAAATTTAACACTGAAAAGTGTTTTTGTCTGACAAAGCTCGAATGCGCTAACGACTGGCGAAAATAGCAAAAAAAGGAATCATGCGAACGTATTTGCATATTTAGAAATAGCATTTGACGACCTGGTGCCTGTGGTCTCATCGTATTAATTTGGTTCTATACATTTGGCTTATATTGTCTCATTTTCTGTAGCGCAAAAATCATTGTGGCACCTATTGCAACCTATCTGGTAAATTATACTTTGAATAACATATAGCAATGAATGCATTTACGGGAACTTTACCGACTCCGATAGATTTTAAAAATCACAAAAATAAACCTTCGAATAGCAGTTATTCCCTTAGACGTTATTCGCATAACTATTTCTGCAGATCCAACAATACCGCCAATAATTTACTAAAATAATGCTATCACTTGTTACTTAAAACTTGTTAACTTAAAAAAATCATAAAGAGAACAGGCCCTTTACCGTCGGTGAAAACGTTATCATTTTCAAGCTAATTTAATTTTTATTACCTGAAACGAATATTTCCATAATACATGAGTAATATCTTCGCGTAAAGGCTACCAGTATCACAATTAAATAATTTCATAAAAAAAAAAACATTACTATCAAGCTAACATCTAACAAATAGGCAGATCAATCTGTAGTTGCCACTATCATGACTACCAGCTCATTATAACATATTGTGTGTTTCCCAAAACGGACGTAATCGTTGCTGTCGACGGTAAACCAAATAGTCGCTTAAAGTAACAAGAAATATTGGTGCAGATGGTATCACAGCTTATCACTCGAAACAGGTAATAACAATGGGAACACATTAGTTCAACACATTACACTTATAATAAAAACGTTCACAATCGGGTGTTCACAATGAGCTAGGTAGATACAAACATAAAATTGACGATTTTGTTCACGACTGCCCTTGTCATTGGGCTTGAATAATATGGCCATGTTGTACACACAGTCAATCTGTGGAACTATCACAACCGATAATTACTGAAATTACTGTTGAAGATCAATGAAAATAAACAAAAAACATGATAGAATTTTATCCGAGTAATATTCTAGAACCAATAAACTCTAGTACATCTAATGTAATCATGTTTAATAGATCTTCCTTAAGAATAGCGAATACATGTGGTGCATAAACATTTTAACAAATCATGACGTTCAGGGTGTACTTCACTGGACGTAACGAGTAAACCATTTTTATACCACATTTTTATACGAAATATCTTACATAGAAAATTATCTGAAAAACCTAATGAGAAAATTGTAATTTTGCAGGACTACCAAGACAATGTCGCTGGCAATTTCAGGCAGATCTGGATGAAACTGATGCTTGCAGACAACATCCTGAAAGATCGAAAATATCCACGAGCTTCACCAGCTAAGAAACAGTACCGAAGGGTGAGAGATGCCAAAAAACTGGTAAGACAATCATGTCACGGGCTTAACATTAATAAACAAAGTATCCATTGCATTTAAGATAGTTGAAATGAACAAGTTACATCCCAAGATGATGTATTTTGTTAATGAAGATGATCCGAATTGAAGAAAACGATTTTACGAATGGTACTTAAAAATACGAGCAGGATGCATAGCAAAAAAGGTTAGAGAAATACAGTTTGAAATTAAATGACGCAGTTCGTCGAAATAATTAAATTTACATGGATACCACCGAGTAAATTTACCAAACGCGGAACTTCAAGCAAAAAGTTAAGTAGATCATTCTGTCTTGGTAGTAATTATTTGAATCTACTGAGAAAATTTGTTTTAACAAGCGTTTAACAAAACTTTAATGAAAATGACGAACTTCATTCCTGACAGGACGGAGCATTTGTACGTCTTTATTGTTGTATTAGAGCATATCTTGATGAAAATCTTCAGAATAGGTAAGTTGGACGACAACGTCCCATAGGGTACCCTGCCCGTTTTTCAGACTTGATGCCACCTTTAAATACTTAATAAAAAAAATTTGGAAATACTTTAAAAATGAAGTCTTCGCCAGAAAAATGACGACATTAGATAATTTGAAAGTCGCCATTAGGAATCAATACGTCATAATATTAACCGAATGAACTAACTGCCGTATTGCCCAAAAGAGCAATAACTTTCAGCATTCATGGTTAGAACAAATTATTTGGAAATTCCAATATTAATTATATATAAATAATGACTAAAGCTATAGGGATCCACACTGTATATACATTTTCCGGAACGCCCCCTAGAGTATGCTTTGAGATATAAAAATATTATCAGTTAAGTTTATTTACTTCATTATGTTCTTTAATTTTACCATACACATTAATAATGTTCATGTAAATTCATTAAAAGTTGATTCAAGGATCGCGCGCTGCAATCTCTTATAAACGATTGGAGTTACACTAAGGTTCAAAAAGGCTACACGTATCAATTTCTTGTTGTCAAATTTGCGAATACGCAAAAAACCGATGGCTTTCGTGAGTAGCTTTAGATAACAACGATCAGTCGTACATTTTGTGGCTGGCGACGTGCTTATTAAGATTAATTATAAAATGTATTATTTCTCTATCGACGTTTGTTACATTCAGTCCAGCAGTAATTCCTGTGTAAAATTTAGGCTAACTATACGAAAAAAATACTACTTAGGATGAAAATCGTCGCTGCCATATAGGACTTACCTCACTAAAAATGCCATAATAAAGTGCTTTATATGACAAAACATTTTTGTAACACTCAAGTTGGGTACTGCAAACGTCACTTTCATTGATAAATAGCAGAATCTCTACAAGTGATTATAGTAATAAAGGAGTGTATCTTGTGCCTTCTTGACTTGCGCTTCAGTATTACAAGACGCCACACCTTTACACGTAAATTTGTAATCCGTAATAAGGTACAATAAAAAATGCCTCTTTTACCAACAAGATTGATTATAAGGCAACATACATGGGATAATCACAAACATAGAGGACCACTAGAGGATGCATTTTTTCAGTATATACCATTCATCTCACATGCGTTCCTATTTTAAAATATACCGAAAAGCTGTAAAGGTTGCGCATGACTCCCAGTTAGGCACCTAACAACAAAACGCTTTGACAACAAATTTGCGCCCGAGACAAACTTGCGTAAGATCTAATCAAGAAGTGCGTCTTGTTAAAGCAATATAAGCAATATCGGTTATTGCAGATCCCTATAGCCCTAATAGGCCCTAAGTTTCATTTAAGTGGATCTATAAGATGAACAAGGCGTAACGGATACCGGCTTACTGCAGTGATTTATACACGTCTCTACGTAAATTTTTTTGGCAACTGAATCTGGTGTAAATTGCAAAGAGACAAAATAGAGACTGAACACTGCTAGCTTATGATGCAACTATCAAAGTATAATAATTATTAAATAAATTGTGCCAATGTGCCTTCCTTACACATTGATATGCTATTTGCTAATTTTATCTCACTTCTTTAAACACAATAGATATTTGCATGTAATTTACGATTTGCCATTCCTGAAAGAGAATACACAGCGGTTACTGTAAGCATTGCACAGCAGTCTACCTTTGCCCGCTAAACTAATCTCGAGTATCAGATACAATTGAATCGTTCAGTGTCAAATTCAATGGTTCCATATTATCAATCAATCGAGACATACCAGCCGGAGGCTCGACGGGCGACATCTTGTCTATGCTTTTATTCATTCGAAAGCTTTTCACAATCGTCCGAGTGATAAAAATTTCACGATGCGATAACGGCACGAACGCACACCACTGTACAGGTAAATTGACGTTTTTCTATAGAGATTGCCGACAACAACATCCATGAGATTCTGAACATCAACAACAATAACAAGGTATTAAGCGTAAGCTGTCATATTTCGTTGCGGCTGCATCAACAGTGAGCAGAACTCGTCCTGACAGCGCAGCTTAGGATGTCCACTAAATTTAGAAATACATGGAAATCGGCTAGACCCGAAATCAACCACAGATACATTTAGTTTTAGTCCAGAAGCAATGTCTCTAATGTAATTCCACCACCGGCACTACCAGATCTAAAATTTCAAACAGTTGTTTCTTAGCTGTGAGCAGAAAAATCGTCTGCTACGGCAGTTACCGTCGTGGATCGACGCATGCGCGAAGAACTTTTTGCCGGTTTGCGTTAGTTATTATTAAACACAACGACATCTATGGGCGCACCGGCGGTCGGACGGTCTACTACTCTCAAAATTACTGAATATCGTACGCATCAGTAAATGGCTAACGACAGCGTTCTTTCTTATCGCCAAAACAAGTGCGTCAAAGCTAGCGATCTACTAGTGAAACATCTAGACGCCTAATGAAGAGCAACCACATTATTGCGCAGTTACACGCGCTGGTTCATCTTCATGTCCGCGTATAGCGGCCCTAAGATATTTCCACGTTTCATACATGTTCACTCTCTCTGCCGGGGACTGAGTTTGTTTGTGTTAGAAGATTCTTTCCTTGTCGTCAAGCCTTCGTTCGAATTACCGACTCTCGGCTGTTTCATGTAGTTTGCTCTCCGCTGTAAGCAAAATATGAAAGTATAATGCACTTATTTAACAAAAATACGCAGTAGAAGAGCATATTCTATAAAAATTTTTCAGAAAAGCCACATCTTACACATATACATATACATATATATATATACATACATACACATATACGTACATACATACATACATACATACATACATACATACATACATACATACATACATACATACATACATACATACATACATACATACATACATACATACATACATACATACATACATACATACATACATACATACATACATACATAC
>NW_019213697.1:41152-45388 GCF_002532875.2 Varroa jacobsoni
CATACATACATACATACATACATACATACATACATACATACATACATACATACATACATACATACGTACATACATACATACATACATACGTACATACATACATACATACATACGTACATACGTACATACATACATACATACATACGTACATACGTACATACGTACATACATACATACGTACATACGTACATACATACATACGTACATACGTACATACGTACATACGTACATACGTACATACGTACATACATACATACGTACATACGTACGTATGTACATACGTACATACGTACATACATACATACATACATACATACATACATACACATACATACACACATACATACATACACATACACACATACATACATACACATACACACATACATACATACACATACACACATACACACATACATACATACACATACACATACATACATACACATACACATACATACATACACACATACATACATAGATACATACGGCTGGTTATTCTGATCAACCTTCCAACCGTTTATTCCTCTGGAGTTTTTGCGCTCAAAGCCGCTAATATAATAATAACCGTAGAATGCTTTATGTTCAGCTGGCACGATTCAGTCGCCTAATGTGAAACTCGAATGTCTAAACCGAAGATTTTTTTATTTAAAAGACATCAGGTCCTAGGTTTCACCAGAAAATAAACATAAGAAAGGCAAGAGGGATCCGGGAGCTCGGTCTACTATAGTCTTTGTCGCAACAAGATTACTTCTTCTTTAGAACCTCGACCACATATTTGCACATTGATACCGAGCACAATATGGGTCCAATGGTCCATGTCAGTGAGGTCGCCAGGTTCACTCCCTGCCGCTCAAGTACTATACACTCCCAGAAAGTGTGCTAGATCGGTTCTATACCTCTAGGGTTTCAGAAGGTACAAATATCGCGAGTCGATTTATCCATTCGCCTATCTATCGAGTTGCCAGGACTCCGACCGTGCGTCGGAGTCCTACTGCCGCTTTTGCGCGATTCTTAGTTAGTCGCTGGCCGCTACAACAACTAGTTTAAGTGACAATAAAGACGCAGGACGCCAAGCGTTGGCCTTGGCTGGGCGGGGCTTTCGGACGGCCTTTTTGTTTACATCTGTCGAACAGCGATTGGCTGCATGGCGTTGTCGTACGAGGGTGTGAGAGCGAATGCTGCTTATGGCTTCTGTGGAGACAGGCCAAGCCACAGCGACTCGACAAATAGTACGCTAGCGGCAGTAGCAGCACGCTGATCTAAGCTGTGTTAAGCTGCTAGGCTAGCAGCAGTCATCGTTACTCTACTGCTAGATGATATTAGTGGTGCTGTTCTAGTCAGCGCAGGAAACAGCTTCCTGCAGCCGCACATAGCGGCCTCCCAGTCACACCGGCGCGACCGTTTGAAAGTGGAAAGGGTCCTGTCAGCATCGACAGCGGTAATGGTGGTGATGTCGCTGTGTGGCTGCTTTGCCTAGGCAAGAGTAAAGGGTAAGGGTTATGTATATATAAATGGCGAGCAACGGTGAGGACGCCGTGTCGCCAATGTGAAAGTTCAGGGAACGCCGCGTTTTAGTCAATTTGTGTTGCAGTTGTGGCTGTCGTCGGCCCTGAGGGGCAGCCAGCGTAGGCTTCAAGCACCGCTAACACCATCTGCGTTGTGCAGAGAGACAACAGCCAGCACACACAAAAGCACCCATCGACAGCATCATCGTCCCGTTCTGTACATCTGACAAAGCAACAACAACATCCATTTCGGTTAACTAACCAACAAGTCACTATCAGTTTGTTGTTCGTGTCATGTTTGTCAATCTACGGAAAAAATCGCCCGACGACGACGATGATGATGATAACAATAACAACAACAACAACAACAACAACAATGACAACAACGTAAAACGTCAACATTTATCGTACTATTAACCGCAACTGCCGAGTTATTTCAGTTCGATTCAATCTCGATGATCTCGTGTGATATTACCAATATCAAATCGGCAGTAACTAGAGTAACGAGCTGAGGTGCTTGCGTGCGTACGACCCTGCTAAAGCTAGGGAAGATTGGTAGAACAGCACATCCAACAATAATAACAACAGCAGCGTACAACGAAAGCGGGACAACGGATAACTAATAGCCAATTAACCAGTGAAAAAAACAGCGTCTCGACCACCGATCCTACTACGGTATCCCTACAGCCCCTACCCGCGAATGCCTGATCTGATGATCGCCATCACACTGCGTCAGAACGGAAAAATTCAGATTGGCAGCAACAGCGGCCGTAGTAGAATTAACGTGCCTGCTAATATTGTTGTCGTCATTGCTGTTGTTACAAGTTGTCAATCCCTGCTAATACTACCTCGATCTACGACTACAACCGGCTACCCAGAGTTACCATAGCGATTCCAGCTCGCTGCCAACAGCTGCTGATCTCATATTTTTCATTAGCATCCTGCAAAATAGCGCAGAAGGAACAGTCAGCCGTAAGGCGATAAGAAACAAAAGTGAGAGAGTTCATGTTCAAGCGACGACCGTAAAAATCAACGGATGATAGAGTTAGCTTACAGGTGAAGAGGAGGAGATACAAGACCAATATCGTCACGACAACCTATATTATATTATAACCACTATATTAGTACGGCCATCGATCTGTTAGCACGGTCAACATCAGCTGAACGTGTTTCTACTGCTGTTAATGATAAGCGACGTACGGTGCGTGATTTAGCTATCCGAATTAGTCTCGAGTGCGTTTCTTCATTTGTGCATGCTTCCTGTACGTAAAAAAATAGCAGAAAACACGAACACGAGTGCTCTAGGAAACGAAAAAAAAATCTTCAATGCAACCACAGTGTTATTACGGACTGTACTAGCAGTATCGTTCCTGAACTGATCGACAAATGTGTGCCTATACACATATCCTTTCATGTAGTGGATAAGCACAATCGATAGACGAGGCCAACGAGCTGCAAAGTTACAACCACGAAGAGGAGGACGCCACCGCCGCCGTGAAGAAGCAGCAGCAGCAGCAGCAGCAGCAGCAGCAGCGGTATCGAGCCAGTAGTCCCATTTTGAGTTTTTGTGCAGAAATACAGTGTGGGACAATAGCGTGCCATTGCTGTCTATTGGTTCAGTCTCGAAATCTCCATCTCAGGATAACGCTACAACGCTTCGACACAGAACCAAGCCGACATGATTTTCGTTGCATCTGTTCACTAGTATAGTGTTGTTCGATTAATCATCACCAGTTGATCTTTTCGACGCACCACCCACGTTTACCCCGTACACTCACCCATCTGTTAGAGTAACAGTGCCAGCGAGCATAATAAAAACAGCAGAACTGAAAAACAAGTTTATACCGTTGAAAATCAGTGACAGACGTCGCAGGGGTGTATTGTTAAAACTATCGATCAATACAGCGGGGCCTAACTGGCGCTTGTGCTCGCGAGGTTCTGCCTGCTACAACAACAACAACAGTCAGTCATCGGTGTCAGTGAAAGCTCTGACGTTATGAAGCAAAGTGAGCCCGTTGCTATTCCCGGAAGGGCCGAGCCCCGACGCTTAAGCCCGTTGAGCTGCAAATCAGCGATCAATAATGATGGCGATGATTTTGATGCCGATGATCTCAACCTCGGCTCGCTGTCACCGCTTCCTCTGTCGTCTGATCTGCCGTCATCGCAGGGTAATTATCAGTCTATCATTGTACTTCTATTATTAGCTGATCGTAATAATAACTGTAATAACAAGCAGCACCGCAGTGACATTCTGCCATTGCGGATGTATAATAACAATAATACTAATGACGATGCTGCATTACCTGTGTGGTAACAGGTAGAGCGTTCCCATCAACCACAGATACTCCTGGAAATATCAGGAGGCCTCCCCCGCGGCTTACCCAACTTTCTTTGTGGATGTATTATACTTCAGGGCTCGTCTTCTCTATGGACGTTTCACTACGATGACAACAAAATAATATGCATTGATACTTTATAGATATGCATAGATGTGTAGATATGTCCCAGTGAGTAACAAATAGGATATTATTCGTCATTTTCTATTCGTGTTGCTCAGTGTAATGTTCCTAATGAAGCAAAGGTATGCTGATGACGACAGCGTATGAAACTGCCCAGTTTCTCGAGAATTTTCCGCTAGGAGGAAAGGACGGGTTGTTTGTCAACGCGCTCAGCCACTGCTCGATTATTCGCGTACTCATTCGTTTGCACCGTGAGCTAAGCAAACCGA
>NW_019213697.1:45488-178044 GCF_002532875.2 Varroa jacobsoni
ATAGACAGTCGGGCAGACAGACAGACAGACAGGCAGGCAGATAGACAGACAGATAAGCAGACAAGCAGTTGGGGAGATGTTGCCGATCGTCCCCATTTGTTTTTGGCTTTAGTACGGCTGCGTTTGATGTGGTCGTAAACATCACCTACCAGCAAAGCTGCTGCTGGCCAGTTTGTCTGCCACACTCATCTTTGGGTACCAGTTATTACGGCCGCGGCCGCAGCTGCAGCAGTGCGCGAGAACAGCGATGCGACGACGGTGGCGGCGGCACCTACTCACTCAGCCACAAATAATACAACAGCGGGCAAGCAGGCGACTTGTCGATCTTTTTTCCTCTTTCTACTTTGTCCCATACGTCGCCCCCTATCTGTTTCCCCGGTCGTTCGTCTGTCGTTCTCAGGTTTAGTCATGTTATCTCCGATCTCTAGTTTCCAACTGGCACAACTCGTTCTCAACATAGCGTATGTTTTTTCAGACAGTAACGTTGAGGAAGTTGTTGATCTCTCTCTCTCTCTCTCTCTCTCTCATTAACCTCCTCTCCCTCCCTCTCTTATTATCAACTCATTAATTAGTTATTACCTATTATTAAGTTATTCATGTACATAATAAAAATACGATTGAGATTTCGAGTTTGTGTTTGGAAACAATGTTTGCTGCGCTGTGTTTGTTGCACCATCCAAGTCGATCAATTTCCAATTGTCGAAAGAGAACGTTTCAGAACGCTTTCCGATTAATAAGGAAGGGGAATATATTATAGCGCAGTAATAGGCACCGAAGAAAGTGTAGCTTGCTTCGAAGGCATCAAAAGGATATAAAATGCGCAAGGAAGATACGGAAGCTGTTACAAAAGGCCATTTTCATTACAACTGCTTAACATCCTAGCCAATGACTGCTATTCAGTGAAATGATATTGTTAATATGGTAACTAAATATATGATAATAATTGGACATTAGAGAAGAAAGGTCAAAACAACATTGAAGTCTTCCTGTCGACTACCTATCCATGAGCAGCACTATCATCCTGATCATCGTAGGTCAATCATCGATCTATCCATTTCTTGGTCTGACCGAACCGGTGTTGCTACTTCTATTGTAGTTGTAGTTGTGTGGTAGAAAGATGATCGGGTTATTGTTGCTATGTGACGGCGCCAACGGTTATGGTGCTAGAAGCAGCTGAACCTCTCAGCGTAGGAATAGCGACTGTAGGAATCGCTTGACGACGACGACGACGACGACGACGACGATAATAACAATCATGATAACATAGGGTGTTTTAAAGTTGACGTCAGTTTTTAAGCAGGCGGTAAAAGAAGCATTTTCCCAATGGGGTCACGGGAAGCCGATATCTATTTGATTACTACAAGTGGAATTCGTACAAAGCTGCCATCTCACAAATATCATTAGAAGGTGATTGCGTGACAAACGTAGCATTTAACTGAGAAACCGAGTATACGTACAAGAAGCTGGAGGTCAACTGGGCAAAGTAGTTGGCAATAGGACACTTAAGAATGCAGGCATTGTATTGATCACGTTTGCCTTTTTAGCATTCAAACGACAATACCAAAGATATTTTTTATTATGATACATACAGTGCAAAAGCGAGCACGTAGAAGTCCATTGAACGTCGTTAGTCGAACGCTTATCGTGCAAAACATAGGAATGAAATCTCCTTTCAAAGCCTACCAGCATCGACGCGAGCTGGCGCTTTGCTCGACAGAACCCAAAAGTAGCTAGTACTTCAGCTCGTATATGGGATGTGATTGTCTCAAGCCCCGAGAACTACGGCTGTGTGTTCAGCTTTTAGCAGCAAAATGAGTATTGGCCCCATTAGGCGAGATGGTTTGTTTATTGAACCTTTCATTTCATTCATGAAACCCATCATTTAACCATTCATGAGAAGGAGCCTATCAATTTTTATTTTTCCTATGTCTCAACCCTCTCTCTCTCGCTGCGTTTGTCTTAAACTTTTCGTTTTGTTTACCATCGGGCATTTAAACAGCTTTCTGCTATTCGCAAGATAGTGAAAGACATGATGCCTATTACTCGAGCCGATTTGTTGGTCATCGCTAAATGGTACTCATTTACGGGAAGAGTGTCAGCAAAGATTGCCGCAGTATTTTTTTTATATGGCTAATTCGTTGCGATGATCGGTAAAGTATCTGCCTGATATCAGTGTCGTAACCAAATAAATTATTAGTTGAGCCGAATCAAGTAAGAGGGTTTGTTGATTGGGAACGAAACATGAACAGATCGTCTGCCAAGACCAGTACATTACAGATTTAGTCTAAAGAAACCGTCAGTTATCAATCTGTTCTAACTAAATCCTTTGGGTTTGTCCATAGCCTTTTATAGGGGGTCCACGGTCATTCGCGTAGCTGATATGAGCGCTAGTATATATCGTTCATTTGGTGCTTTTTCACGCGGCTCAGTGGCGTTTTCTCGAAATCATTATTATTATTATTATTATTGCAGTGAAGACGAAAGAAAGAAAGAGAAATAAAAGCCCTGCGTTTTCCTGGGTGCTTTTAAGGGCTTCGACATAAAATATACGACAAAACCAGACGGTCATTTATGACAAAATATTAAAATCAGTTTTGAGCTGTGTGCTTAGCGAGACACAAACAGCTCTGACCAATAAAAGAAGGAGCTTTTATTCCATCTTTCTTCTGCTTTCTTTTTCCTTTGTGCCATCGGCATCGCTCGTATCGTCAGCATCTCCATCTTCATCTCTCTCTCTCTCTCTCTCTGTGCAAGCATGTGTGTGTATGTCTCACTGCATCAATAACAACAATAATGACAGGGACAAGCATAACAACATCTGCTTACGCGCCATTCCGCTGGATAGATACTACTATTACTACTATTGTTGCATTTTATAATGTACAGTTCCATAGTTCGACGGCAATGAATACGAGACAGAACGCTGACAGCCATGGGCGTCAGTGCTACGGGCTGTGCTGGCCCTTGCATCTGCCATTGTGATACTGAACTGCTGTTCTTAGCGCTGTTGCCGCCTGGTCAGCGTTTGCAGCAGTGAGTTAAGAGAACATGCAATGGGAGGAGCCATTTGAAAGAAGCCACTTGCTGTTTTGGGGGGCGTCGCAGTGTTGCCTTTGCCCCCCGACGTCATCTGGTCTTTCGTCTGATATAGTTTTAAGCGCAACGGAAAGCTAAAGAGAGAAGGGCATTATTAAAGCCGATTTCTTCAAGCGACTAGTTACAGCTTTCGATATGTCTCGCTATAAGATAGCTAAACGAATGAAGAAGAGGAAAAGCGATAGCGTAGTTATTTGGGCCTTGCTTGCGTAAGGATTATGTTGCGATGTGGGATTTTTTTTGACTCCGTTCTTTGTGCGACCCAGTTTGCTGCGTGATTCTTTCTACAATCACTGTATTCATTGAATAATGACAAAAAGGCCCGTTTGACCCGCATCGCGTCTCGCCACTAACCTCCATTTTATGATCTGTGTGCATGCATGAACGCAAGTGCTAGAAAATTAGTCAAAGCTTTTCCAATAGTTGCTCGATAGTAAGCGGTCGGTCCATATTATGGTTGTTTGGTTCGACAGTCCGTCAATCCGTCTGTCGGTGGTCCATCAGCGGCAGCAGCAACAGCTGAGCGGTGCTGTGATGTCCAGTTGTCGCGCGGCTGTATCGTGCTGTGAATGGCTAGAGCAACATAAATAAGGCCAGCATTGAAGGCAATTGGAAGCTACGCGGTCGCCACACCTATATAACGATTGGACGCTGCATAGTGCAATCAGCACTTTGTTACGTGGACGTTGGACGTGCATATCTCTGCTGCTGCTGCTGCTGTAACTGTTTGGCTGACTACTGCACGGTACTTTGTACGACGCGTGCAAACGATCATTTGTGCGTTCATGCCCGAAGGGTACAATTAACACGATGAACATTACTATTTATGTTGGGAAACTCAGTGTGTGTCGTCAAATGATCTATCTTAATCAAAACATGTGATAAGCTGAAAACTGTTAACTTGTCCTCGTTAGCGTTGCTTAGTACTAGTACCGATCTGGTGGCGGTGTTGTTACTCGCCAACCAGCCTACATCAACTGTGCCTTTTTGTAGCTCGATATAGATCGTGCACTTTCATATGTAGTAACGTCGATTTGAAAACGAAAGCACAGTGCAAAAGAGGCCAATAGGGACCGTAATTGGGGAGGCCCCCTTTTTCTCTAATTCTATTGCTGTTGTGGTAGTCATTATCATTGTTACTAGCTTAGTGTTGAACTCGGACGAAGTGTATAGTATACTAATTGATAGCTCTGCTCGAATTTTTCCTTCGCTTACAGCTGACCTCTCCGAGCTTATCGGAGACTGCGACTCAAGGCTGAAGATCTCGGTGGATTCGCAATCGGGGGATTCGAGCTCGGGATGCGGTGGTCTTTCGGGAGGTTCAGGTTCTTCGGGTACCGAAGTGGACGCTCTTGGTGTTCTGTTCCCCGACTGTTCGTCGCCCAACGGTCGAACCCAACGGAAGAAAAAGAAACGATCAGGCTATAGCTTCACGGAAAAGGGCTTCAATGATTTGTACGAGCTGACAGGCGAGCATCTGGGTGAAGGTTCTTATGCACATGTCGTGTCTGCTCTAGAGCGCAGCACGAAACGTGAAGTAGCTGTCAAGGTGATCCTGAAGGATGCGCCAGGTCACTCGCGGCCGCGCGTCTTCCGCGAAGTGGAGACGCTACGCGAGTGCTCAGGCCATCCGAACATCATCCAATTGTTGGACTTCCACGAGGATGAGTCCCATTTCTATCTCGTGTTTGAAAAGATGAATGGTGGTCCGTTGCTGTCGCACATTCAACAGCGGGTACACTTCACAGAGCGCGAAGCCTCGGAAATTGTGGGTCAGCTGGCGTCCGCGTTGGCTTTCTTGCATCAGAAGGGTATCGCGCACCGAGATCTCAAGCCGGAGAACATCCTGTGCGCCTCTCCGGACTCTGTCAGCCCGGTCAAAATTTGTGACTTTGATTTGGGATCCGGCGTCATTTTGCAAGAGTCTAGTCCCGTGTCAACCCCTGAGCTTTTGACGCCTGTGGGCTCGGCGGAGTTTATGGCGCCCGAAGTAGTGGGCGCCTTCATAGGTCAGGCCGTCTACTATGACAAACGATGTGACCTGTGGAGCTTAGGTGTGATTGCCTACATGCTCCTATGTGGCTATCCCCCCTTCTATGGGAGCTGTGGCAGTGGCTGTGGTTGGGAGCGTGGAGAGTTTTGCTCGGCCTGTCAGGAACAACTGTTTGAGAGTATCCGCGTTGGCTATTACGAATTTCCGGCTCGAGAATGGTCTGCTATCTCGGAAGACGCCAAAGATCTCATTCGCAATCTGCTTGTTAAGGACGTCAAGCGGCGTTTCACGGCCGAGGCCGTTTTGCGACAGCCGTGGGTCGAACGTGGTGGTCCAACAACAGCTCTCGAGACGCCGTCCGTGATGCGCCGTAACAACTCCGCCAATCATTTGCAGAACTTCGCCGATGCCGCGAACGCCATGAAAAGGCTCGTCACACATCAGCAGACACTGAGCGAGGAAGTAACAGCCGCGCTGAAGGCCGTACGTGCAGCAGAAGACACCCCGCCAGCATCGTCGCCCGAGCCTTACCTCAGTCTGGACTTTGGCCCGGCCGCTCCAACGAAAGTGGTGGGCCTTTCACCGCCTGGGGAGTCTGCCTTGGCACGCAGGCGACGTCTGAAGTCTCTCTCACTAGGAAGTACAGGTGAATCGGCCACGGCAACCCCTCCAATCTAACTGTGATATAGTCTCCGATCCGCGCAGGATGAGCCAACATGATGAGCTCAGACATCAACAAACAAGACGATACAATTATAAAGGCAGACCGATAGACTCGTTCTACCCAAGACGGAAAGATAAAGAAAAAAAAATAAGAGCTATCATTGATAATCCAACAATGAAAACCTCTATATACATATATATATATATATATACCGCGGCTTCTCTTCCCCCATTGCAATCGTAGTCAGGCAAATTAAGTTCTCTTGAGATCAAGAAATGTATGTAATGTGTATTCTGGTCTTTCGTATTTCTTAGTTTATGTAACTAGCGTTAACGTCCTAGCGAATCAGTGACTTTATTATTGATGCGTTAAATCTTAATAGAGAAAGAATACTATGACACACGATGGAACCGAGTACTAAAAGATTTATAATAATGGTCAGTGCTCTTTTGTGCAAAAACTAGCAGAAACAGCAGGATCGAGAAATACAAACAATGATTTATTCTACTCCACAAATTTTAATAACAATTATTATTACTGTTCTTGTTATAATTATATTTTTGAATGGCGATTGCAACTATTAGTTCTCAGGATTGAACTGTGTGGGCGAGCTAAGCGTGATAAAAAAGGAAAGAATCCTTTAGTGTTAAATAGCTGTTGAAAGTGGCGTGAGAATGCAGAAGGTTGACATTAGAGTACCTTAGAAAAACCGTTTGTGTGGAGCATCTTGTGCGGACGACATCCAGCCTAACGATATACACCATGGTAGCACGCGAGTTTGTGACGATGCCTTGTACTTCTTTATTGTCATGTTGGCTTTTGGCATTTGCCGCTCTTGCAAATTATAGGAATTTACAAACGGCGAAAGAGAACGGGGCCGAAATTACAGTACTTGACAACTCCCTGGAAAATCTGGTGTGATAGATAGTTCTTGATTATCGCAAACCATAAGCTACAACAACGACAGCCATGAAAGAATACATAAAGAAGAGGTTTATCAATGGGAGTTTATTCCCATTAGAAGCCGGGACCATCGTTAACAACCATGCAAATACGAAGTTTATTGATTAATAACGCTGAGTGAAAGCCGGCACTGAAATCGAAAACATCAACAACAGATGTTAAACAAGACGCACACGAAAGCGTCATGTATCAGCGATACAATATCAAACGCCGAGGCACAGGTCCACAGATACGATGCAAGCCGTGCAGAGCGGCCAATGCCGAATGTGCTTTTAAAAGGTCAATAGCAGTGGACAAAGCCAGTTACCGAGAGAACGACAGAGAGAGAGAGAATGGTGATGGTGACGGTGACGATGATGCTAATGATTACCTTCATATTAGAGATCAGCGTAGCTATCCAAACACTCCGAGAGTGCTTGGATCACCGATATAGCATATACCTGAATCTGTCGATAAATAACACCTATATAGTGTCAACGAGTCGGGCGGAATTTATGGATTATTGTGTTTGCGTCTGCGCCTGTGTGTACGCATACACACACACATACAACAGAAACACAAACATACCTATATACATAGGTATATATTATATCTAGGCAGGTGGCTATACAGCGTCAAGTGACTGAAGTAATATGTAATTGTGGTATATGATTAGTACCGCTAATAGTACTACTACGCAGGCCCAAAAAGTGTCTAGAAGCGGTTAGACATTATTGCTGGTAACCAGTGAAAAGACAAGCCCTGCTCGCTAGGGGGCTGTGTACGCGGTCAGGGTCATGACAACAATCACATACATATATATATATACATGAAAATTGGATGAATCGGCTGGTTTGTACCTGCGTGTGGCGACCTGCCAGGCGACCAGCCTATGAAGATCTTCTGTTGCATGCTCTTGTACAGATCCAGGTTCCTTTTTTTTTTATAACGACGACGACGACGACGACGACGATGATGATGATGATGATGATGATGATGAATGATGATGGTGATGATAAATGAGGAAATCTCGAATGAAGAAAGGTTGTTCGTGTATTTCATGAAAAATCATTTCAAACGCTTGACTTAGTGTGACAAAATCGATTCAAATACAGACGGTTGGACCGAAAGGTGGGCTTACTATCGACTGGCAATACTGTTGCGTGTGTATGAATGACCAATAGGTATCAACATCAAGAATAAGACGACGGACAAAAACGTAGCAGTAGTTTATACAGTCCTGGCTAATAGGCCCTTCTCAGGAACTAATAGGAGCGCCGACGCTACCTATGCCCCGATGAAGGAATAATGTCGCGATGAAGTTCGACACTTACGATATTATCAAGATGATGAAGAAAAGTGGAAAAACATACAGATGTTATCGATAACTTGATATACGATAACAAACATAGATGGTAATGATGATGACGATAACGCAAGTATATATACGAACATATGCATAAATATATAAACATACACAATATATCGATTCCGACAAATGTTTGCAACAAGAAAGAAAAAAGAAACTGATTTCTAAGCAGCAACAACAACTGGCTTATCCGTAGAATAGCACAACAATAAGCTACACTATATAATGATATCGTCTATGTGTGTTCATCTTGAGCAGTATATATGGATAATATTATTATTATTATTATCATCATCATGGGGAAATAATCTATAATCCATCAATCTGTCATGGTTCATTTAAGTCTGAGTGCATCCTTGTTGTTCGTTGCGTGTTAGTTTACCTGGCGTCTGGCGGGTCACTGCAACAGTGACGACGATAACAATAGTACTAATAACAGCAACAACAACAACAGCAACAACAACAACAACAACAACAACAATGACAGCGACTACGAAGATTTGAAAGCGTGATAATGATAATCATTATTATTATCATCATCATCATAGAAATCGCACAGTTTGGGGTGCGATTGCGACAGGGGTAGTGCCTCAAAATCTGAGAGACAACTCGGTCTTCGTACAAACAAACAAATCCCGCAAAAATGCAGGGGAGTATTTCACCTTTCTATGCACACTTCATCGCTTATTACCTCGGCCTTTACTCGGCGATTTCTTATTGCAGAATTTGCCTTCTTTCCGTCTTTCGAAACAGAGGCAGTCCTCCATGTGGTAGAAAAACTTCACCACCGACGTTGTCATTAGAAAAAGTTTGCGTCATTGTTTAGTGGTAATGTGTCTGAATATGAACCTTGAGGGTACATGTGAGTTATTTCTGTCCTAGGTTTAAGGCTTAATAAACAAAATGCGCTTGTCAAAGAGGGTGAAGGGGATTCAGCCATTCGATGCAATGATGTCCCTAATGGCGGTTCCGGGCGTAGAACTTGAAACATTTGATTAATTTAACAATCGTTTTGGTCGTTCTAGCATGATGATCAGCGATACACCTATGATTTTATGATTGTAAGGTTCATGCAATGTAACATAAAGCGAAGTTGTGGCTTTCGGGAGAGTCATACAGGTACGGCGGGGCGGCGGGGGCAATCGGGATATGGAAAACGAGGTGATGCTTATTTTGAGAAAAATCATGTGAACAAAGACAAGATGGCAAGTAAATGGTGTCACTGATACTGATCGTGAGATGATTATACACGATATATATATATTCACTTTATTGATGCATATGGCAACGGTAGTCAATTAGGAGCAGAAATTAAATGGGAGAGAGTTGTGTGTAAGATGGTGTTTAGCGGTTTGTGCATATTCGTCTGCGACAAAAATAAAGCAGAACAAATCTGAATAGTGTGTAGCAGACGATCGGAAATAATGATGCTCTATATTGAGGATAACAATAAGGATGTTGTCTCTTTTTCAGTTAAGGCTCCTGCCAACCCACAGTCTCTCCGGGGATGGCAAGAGACTTTTTATGCTATATACGCATTCATACATTCTTACATAATGATAATGCTGATGAAAACCAATAAATATAAATAAATCACGCAAGCATGCCAATGAGAGTGATAATGATGCTATGAGAAAGCGTCGTATGTACGAGTGATATTCTAACAAGGCGATATGCCGGTGCCCGTAAACCGTCGCTTTGTCCTCTGCGATATAGGAGAGAAACCGGCGAATTTTATAAAAAGAGTGGCTTCCGATTTCGTCAGTAGACGCATTATCATAGGCTTAGCATATATACACTACAAGGAAAAGAGAACACCTAAGCGAGCGGGAGCTAGATAGCGAAAGAAGAAATAAAACTTTTCATATTTTTCATTTCAAAATGCAGAGAAAGAGGGAAGAACCCCAATCGTTTAAATAGGAGAACCCGAATGCTCCGTGTGGCGATATCTAGTGAGTGGAAAACCCAAAAAACTATGTATTTCGTGTTCAAATTGCGCGCTCGTCATTGTGTCGCGGTAACACCGACCCACAGCAAAAGCCATTTCGTCAGTTGTTTGTTTCTAATAATATGGGCAACTGATATGATCAGTGTATCAGAGTTGTACTACTGGTAAAAAATAGAAAAATGATTGAACGAAGGGGTTTCTGTCAAAAATTTGTTCACGTTAAACAATTTTCTGTTACAATGGTACTATACGTAGATTTTTCGAAAAATATACTTGACCATATATTTACTGTGTGCATAATTAATTATAACTGATGGTGGTGATCGAAAATAGCGTTGATACTTCCGACGTTCCGCTGGACACCAACAGCACTATGGCAATACTATCTTTTGTATTGCGATCAATTATTATTAATATATTTTCTACATTTCTTTGTTACGGACCAAAAGTTGTCCCTTTCATGTTGAATGCTGGTGACTGATTGATTGATTGATTGATCATATGGAACCATAGCACAGACTTGACTACGTCTGTTACTATAATATGGAATAGTAATTATAATCATGTTAACGATGATGCAGTGGCATAGTTGTAAAAAAAAAACCGCACGCCTGACACGATCCGTGTATCGAATGTGAACATATCGCCACACGGACTGCTACCGGATTGTATACAGATATACATTAGTGACGCTGCGATATGGATGTAATGTTGACGGAGATTTCAGGTTGGAGGATGGAAACACGCTTACATTTCTCGAAGGTGGTGGAGTTTAAGAAGCCTGACTTTTGCGAGACGGAACCTGAAGTTGCTGGTAGTCTAGGTGGTTAAAATAACGGTAATGATAATGATGTAAACGAAATATTGGCCAACTAAAGTGTGCGATGAAATGGTTGATGTGCAGGGTGAGCGACAAAGGGGCTTTGAGTCGTAAGGGAACAAACAGGCGGAAAACCTGGCGTCAGGACAGAGAAAGGTACAAGGGCTCAGGCAACCGCAACGATAGAACGTCGTCGTCGTCGTCGTCGTCTTCGGTTGCGTTTGTCTGCTGTGTTACTGTAGACAAAAAACAAACAGAAGAATAAGGGCAAGGTGTCAAACAGGACTGATGAGACTATAAATGAGGCGTCGCGTGTCTCTTAAACATCAGAAATGGCCTGACGAAGGCAGCGCTGCAGTGACTCAGTCAGAAGGACGGTATTGGAACAGGTTGGAAGAGACTACCTTCAAAATAGATCCGTTCTCTGCGCGTTGATGAAACGCACTCTAGTAAATAGCACGAGTTGGAGTTGAACAGAGAGGAGCCTATATGCTCTCCTCGTTTTAACCGTCGTTGCCGTCTATCATTATTACTGCTATTGTCAGTTGTTGCAACGTCAGCAGCAATAACGATGAGTAAAAAAAACAATACTGATTCAATGACAATAGAACAATTTGCGATAAATTTGTAAATAGAAGTTAATCAAACCGGTGAACCTTTTGGCTATTTTTGGTGTTTATCCGGCTTTCACTTATACAATCAAAAAAAACTCTCCTCCAATGCTGAATACATTATTTGAATACGGTCGTTGTCATCCATCCACCTGACAAAAAAACACATCCCCCACCATGGTACTACAGGTGCAACTGCTACCAAATTATTTCGATGGTACATATTTTTACTTTGTACTCTGTATTATATTTATTCAGATCGTTTCTGTACAAGATAATGATGCAAAAAGCGACAGCTATAGGAACAGTAACAACATCAAACCAATAATACAGTATGTGACCCGGATTTTGAATACCTGAAGCATCAATGCAAATAAAATGTACAACAGTTAAACTCCGCATTGCTGACGGAGTAAAGGTGAAGAATTTACAAAATCGTGTTTTTACTTATTTCGCATGTGTATTAGCTCATCAATAATAGCCATATGTGTATATTAGTACCCAAAAGAGTGTAATAAACTTACTGTACTAGCTATAATCGTGTGCCTTGTTCGTTTTGGGAACAAGTCGTTAAAAATCCCAGCAATCTCCTGCACATAACTCGATAACCGTGAATATGGAAGCGCACTCAAAGGATAAGCTTAGCTTTAAAGACGGGTGGGCATGTGCGGTATTTCCTTCTGGTGAAGTTGTTCCATCCCCCCCCCCCTCCCCCACCTCCTGGAATCCAATATGGAGTATACATCTAGTTGTACAAGTGAATTGGTACACACCTTACTCTGAGCCAAAAATAAGCTGATAAGTGGCCAGTAGGGGGATCGGAGTGTTGTCCACGATGCTATTGTTACTTTAAGCATTATTTTGTCCAGCTAACTGCTCTAGCCGTCCTACTGCTATCACAGACCAGCTGTACGGTTTTGTTGATCTGTATTTCTCTGCAAAGTGTCTGCTGTGCTGATGGTGGCAGTGGAACCAGGCCGCTGCTGCTGCTGCTGCTGCTAGGGCACAGAGCTTCATGTAACGTATGCAGCTGATGACGACAGTGATGACGACGACGACGACGACGACGAATGCTGTGTGCGTCGTCAGCTTGAGACCCACCAACATCCTTTGTTATCGATGATCGTTGTTACCGGTTGTGTGAAGATGTAGTGAGATGGTAAGTCGTACTATATATATGTATACTATACGATTTTAGTGGCTGTCCGAAAAGCTTCTTTCTGCTCACGACCGACTGACTGACTACTCGCCCGGCAGCCTTACCGGTATCGCTCACTCTCGCCAATGAACGTGGATGGGACATGCAGCTCGGGTCATTTCGTTGCTGCTGCTGCTGCTGCTGCTACGCAGCACGTCAACAGACGCCAGTCAGCCAACACAGCAGTCGCTAAATATTCGTCGACGGCGATGCGGCGGCGGCGGCGGCGGCCGCAGTCGGACCAGGCAACGCAACCGGCAGCAGACAGCCACTAGCAGCCCGACAATTCACAGCAGCGGTACACGGCCGTTTACTCATTCGCTTGCGGACATTGAAATGGCGACATACATGCGCACGTCTTGTTCGGCTGCTGCCGCTGCTACTGTTGTTACCTGGATCGCTTCGGAATCAACAACAACAACAGCTGCCGCCGCGGCATTTGGCCGTGGTTGTCGCTGCCATCGCAATGCCGCTGCTGGTGACGTTGCCTGTTGACTTCGTTACTGCCACACTACGCCCGTCACAGTAGTGGTAGTGGCCTGTGGTAAGCCTACTCGGCTGGCGCAGTTGAGAACACGACCCAGAGTGCGATGCTGCCGTGCGCTGCCAGCGCAGGAGCAGCTGCAGGCGCGAATTAAGTCCGCCAGCCAGTCTCACTCTTTAGTCAATCGCCTGCGTGAGCCAAACGACGAATACGATGTAAGGAGAAACGGTTGTCGACCCGTTGATCGGACTGTTTCACTCTCCTGACGCCCTACACGACCATCGTCACTATTACGTGCTACACGGCAATGATCGCATTCGGGTCTGAGAGTAGGCCATATTGAGATTGTACCGCAAACACCTGTTCGTGTCTGCAGAGCGGGCGGACGGATAGATCTACAAACAAGCAGGCATACTTGCATAAGAACAAGGAATGTTTGCTGAAAGAACAGTAGAGGGATAGATGGACGGGTGGACAAACAGAGAAAGAAGAACAAATAATTTTTCGCCTTTGTTCTTGATTGTGATTTGCTGTTATTCTAATACGTGAGAATGCCATCGTTGCCGCTGCTGCCGCCTCGTTGACTACAGCTAAATCTCAGTGTGGTCGATCAGTCCGCTGCAGGCCCTTTGGCAATAGCCAGGCCCATTGGTACTGGCCAGGACCGCTGGTAATGCGCGCCAACTCTTGGCCCTCTGTTACGCATAAAGTACCGGTATCGCAGGGATACAGGAAACATCGCATAAACTTCGCTCTGTTGTTAACGAGCTGTCGTATAGCCGTGAATGGAAACGACGACAACCGCCGTAAGCGACGCGGGCGATAGGGCCTTTCAGATTTGCAATATCTTTTAGTTAATCGATTCTATGCAAGTAGACAGATTTAGCCGATCAAGAAATTGACTGCGCAATAGCTTTAACGATCGACTGCATATACAGGGCACCGTTGGCAATCATGTTGTGGAAATTATTTAAATCTAATAACTAATGGAAAGCGGGGGGCATTTTCGGTAAGATCTGCATATTATGATGCATCAATAAAATTATTCAGGAAGCTTTACCAATACACGTTCAACCGTGTGAAACAAAGCTGAGATTTCTAATGAAACTAATTTATTTTTCATTAAAGATATTCAGTATAATACAATTACTACTGGTGTGTGGCTCGAAAACGAAGGACTTCGGTGTTTTTCGCGGCCCTTTTGTAATACGTCATAATGCAACTAGCGAATGCAACTTTAGATTACGCCGCAGCTTGGTATGGGGGTAAAGTTCCATAATGGAAATGCACCCAAACACGTTATCTTGCATGTCATATCGTCGTAGAGTTGTACTGATTTGGTTGACGAAAGAGTCTTCCTATTCTTGGTAATAAAATGATGCCTGATGACGAGACGCCGTTCGGCAGCCTTCTAGCGATCCCATACATTTGTGTCGTTGATCGGTATGCTGCTATTCGTAAGTAGACTAAATAAGCAAACGATCACAGGGTACAACTTAGTTAAAGAACGTCCCCTGATCTAAATCAAGCTACCTCGTTGAGTTTCTTTTTCGATAAGGCGGGAAACGGCCGGGAATCTTTAGAAGCTATTTCGACTTTTTTTCTCACTGTCGTTAGAAAATTCTACCTTGTCCCCTTGAGTAATGCCTCAAGATAGACCTACCAGCTTAGAGAGTTGCATTTGACCGACCCTGTTATTGACAGCCAGTGTCTTCAATGGCGCTGGCAAGAAACGAGCTGTAAGCCTGGTTTCTTCTTTGTTTTGACGCCATACCAATAAATATAGAAGATTTCCGAGATTTCACTTATGCTCAGTTTTCTCATCGATGGCGCGTCTTGCAGAACCGTACTGTTTTCAATGAAGATTTTCATGCCGCCGTCACAGATAAGCTTTACAATATATCGGCTATGATTTAAGCAGAGTCTCCTTTCTTTAAACATACGTTAGAGCGTAGACGCCCATTGTTTGTTGTTGCCTGCCCGCGGCAAGCGCGGTTTGTAAATCGAGTTGAAACTTTATTTAGCTAAGGATTAGGCCAATGAGGGTAACTGCCTCCTACTTAAGCCACACGGGCAAGAGGTACAGCCTAACCATTTCCTGGCTATCGGTGAACTCCGGATTAGCCGGAACGAGATAAGCTTTTTTTTTTAACAATTTTAGTTTTCATTACTCGCGAGGATTTGATTATATAATTAGTTGATAATCGAGCGTTCCGAGGAACTGAATTACCTGGGTAGGAGAGCACTTGCCTTAAAACATTTCCGTTCATTGGGCGTTTAGGACCGATGTTCACTTTGAACGTCAGTTACTCAGATGGTCCGACAATTCTCGCTTTGCTTAACGTAGCATCACGTGTGTGATACTATATCTTTATAGAACCAAATTGCGCAGAAGCAATAAACTCTTTTTGACGTTGAGATTATTCTCGATAAAACTGAAATGTTTACTATTTCATAACGACTACGTAAACGATGGGTTTAATTTTACTTACACTGTCTAGGAAAGGAGTCGAACAAAAAACGGACAAGAGAGCCTAAAGTCTATTTGCAGCCTCGTGTTAGCATTTCTGTCGCGGAGAACAGTACCGTATTCATTTTTACCTGCGGATTTGCGGTGATATAAGACTTTTGCACCATTCCGTTGACGTGGATGCGTATTCCACCTTCATATGCCTGGAGATTAGCTTGCCGAAATCGCGCTAAGGGTCTTCGTGATAGCTAAATCATACATTTGATTGGGATATTGCAGACATTGTTGCCACTGCCGTTGAGAGTCTGAGACATGCTTGCCGTGCGGCGTCGATTGAACCGCGGTTCTCTGCGCTTCACCGCGCGCGACTGGCTCCGTCGCGTAAACAGCTACGCCAGTACTGCAGAGTTACCCAGCAGAACTCAGTGACAGGTGCTTCCCATCTGCTGGCAGTCTTTTGTTGTTTGTCGAATTGTTTCACAATGGCAATGGGGTGCGGGTATTCACACTGGAGACGTAATGTATTTGACGAAATACTTCCCTTTGTTCGTCCGATGCAGTTTTTAGACATTATTGTATTTCGATTCCTTCCGCGCTTTAACTCCCCCAAAGTAACACCGATCGTAGACTCAATTGCACCCAGGTTCCAGCCAAGGGCTAAACGAAGGTTCTCTTATTATACCGTAATTGCCGCAAAAATCAACCTAAAACAACTGCTGAAAATCATAATGAGATGACCTGTGCCTCCTTCATGTTATAGAAGTTTTGCTGTTGCTGCTATCTGTGTCGTTCGCTTAATCAGGGATATTCAAGGTTGTTGGCTTGGCTAGTGCAAACGTGCTGCACCTTATAAAGGCTGCCCATAAAACCGACGGTTGCCTTTAAACTCCAAAGCAGAGGATCTAGTCGACAAGGATAATGCTTTTGACCTATAATAATCGTTTGTATATTGATGTGATTATGCCACTCTGAAGCGTACGTATATAAACACACTAGAATTGAATATAAGCGACGATAGATATATATATATATATATATATATATATATATACACACTACCAATAACTCTTATTCAGCGGTGCAGTCATTTTCCCTTGACCTATCTGCCTCATTGCTATGTACTATGCTTTTGTTGCCGAAGATGTAGGAAGGAGCTGCAATGCGTTGGGGGTACTTCGTTCGTCTCTGTTTCGGCCAGTCATCATCCGACCGGCGGTGGCGCTTCTGCTAGAGTTTTCTTTGTTAATCCAATCACTTTGCTGTCCATGCTTGACTATAGCGTCTGCTACGATTGATATAGTCTCATACGGCAATCATAGTGAGGTTGATAAGGTTACCGTGTTTTCCGCCCACGTCCCCTGTATAGTAACAAGAGCACCGGTCGGTCCGTCGGTCTAGTCGAAGCAATAGCAATATATGGTGGGGTTGCGCCGCTTGGCTTCATTGTGACTGTCTCGTTGCTCAGATAGTTGCGGCTAACGCCGCTGGCCGCGCGTCGACGATCGACTCTGACGCCACTCGACGTCCAACGACTACGCCAGCTTCGTCTACTGTCATTATAATCACTATCATTGTAGTGCTGACGGTGATGGTATTGGGATGGCCATTAGGGGTAGCAGCATCCGCCATAACTGTCTCCGCCTTCAACTGTGCCAGTGCATGAACAGCATCAGCAGGACGGTCTGATTTTATTTCTACAGTCACGCCTCTGCAAAAACAGCAGCGGTAACAGCAATGTAGTTAGTGCTAAAGTTGATATGGCGATAGAGCAAAAGTTACTCCCATCGCTATTATTTTTGTTATTTGCGCGGCCTCTATCATCGTTGCTACACTACATTCTTCTAACATCGGATGGAAGCGACGTTGTCTTCAGCATTGCGATTTACCGGGAGCGGCTGGCGCAATTCGTCTACGCTGACGGTTCCTGTCCGTCCTGTGAATAATATTGTTGTGTTAAATAGACGAACAAATGGCGATCAACTGATAACGACAGCAGCGACGACGATAACAACACATCTCGACCAGCATCGGCCAAACAGTTCGAATTTTACGTCCGGAAGAGCCGTTAGGCATTACTACATCATATCACACAATCGGCCATTATTGCTGTGGTCCGATAGTGTTTACGCTGATTGCATAGGCCTCCGATGGCCAAATGTTGTGGCAGATGTTGTTCTCGCAACAACGGCCGCGATCGTATGGGAAATCGGTCTATTCGTAGTACCGCTGCAACACACAAATAGACGCAAAGGAAGCAGACGACAAACTTTTACCTCTGAGAACGCGACAAATGACAAATTTTTACTTCGCTTATGAAGGTGCTAATAATGATCATGATGACGACGGTAAAGTCGATGATGATGGAAAGGTGGTGGTGATATCTTGCCAAGTCTATGCGCCTGGTAATGTTTATGGCCATAGCCCACCAGCTCATACGAAATCTTGCATTACATTGAAGCATTGTATTACAGAATGCTTATAACAATCTGCATTAAACTACTACATATCTGCATTATATATATATATATATATATATATATATATATGGTATCGTAGGCGTACGTGTGTGTTGAACGAAGTGACAACCTACATATAGTGGAACGTGATGACGTCTGTACTCTATGCCGCCTGGAGGAACTTGCATTTCACGTTTCTATCCGTTTAGCGGCCTCTTTATAACAGTGGGGAACAGATCTGCGTTGGTGTGAGTACAAAATATGTGAACTACGTGTGGGAAGAAGGCATTTTTTCAAATTAAGCTTCTAGACTAAAAACGGTTCATATCTTCCAGACAAGTAAACAAGTAACAGCCTTTTTCCGGTCCTAGTCATTACCTAGGGTATTACAGATAGGACAGTCAATCAAAGCCGGAACACAGTGTACCACACTGGCTATGTTTTCTAATCATAGCAAAAAGTGGCGTATCTCAAGTATTACGGACCACAGATCATTTTGACAGCCTATATGCAGTAGCTTCAACAGTAAAGAGCGCCAAGGAGTCTCAAGAAAAAAATATATAAATAATATTGCAAACCCTCAAGACTATATGGCAAATAAACATTTTTATAGGGAGTGCCCACAAGGCCTAGAGCTACTAAGAGTTATAAGTAAGTGCAAGAATGAATGCCTTCAGTTGCTAAATTTGCGGCTATCGAGGTTCCCTTTTCCTTTTCAGCTCACTCGCAAGGAGGTGTAAAGACTTACATCGGGGCTGCCCGTAACAAAATCCTTGAGCTGTCCTGAACTTATAAGGACAGAAAGGAGCTTTTTTACCGGGCACCATGCCAGACAGGCGACGATGAAGCGATGAATTCTACATGACCTTTATAAGCGTAACGGTATGTTCTATATTGTTCTTATATGATAGAAAGAAAATAGTTAATGAACCTGATTAGGTATATCACCTTTCCGGTGTCACAAAATAGGTGTTTTGTTTCACAGCATCCTTATTCTGATTGTTTTATTGACCTACTTCGAATAAACTATTAACTAAATGCAATTGAAGAATTGTCAAAATAGAAAAATAAAAAGACTACGGAATTCTTAACTGGAAATGTTGGCTTCTTATAAGAGTCAACAAGTTTCGTGTGTAACTGTGCGTAAGGACTGAAGAAATTTTTCGGGATGAAAGTTAAGTTCCTTCTAGGATGAGAATTGTCGTTCTGAGGAGCTACGTCTAAAGGGTGGAATATACGACTTATGGAATTGTAGTAGAATTGATTGTCACCTCGGTCCTGCGAGCTACCTCCCTAATACCACAATAAAATAAATGTGCACTCAATTGCACAATAGAGCGATCGGTTTCTTTGTCAGTATAACTGTACGGAACACGTTTATTCGTCTGCCTCTCTTAAATGATGCCCCACGTTTCACCTCTTTCCCCCGCAGCTCGCCCTTGCAGGTTCACCCTATATCTTGCGTTCTTGCTTTCCACATCTATCTCCTTCCAACCAACAATCATCATCTGATGGGTAGCGATTGCTGGGGTGAAGGGATTGGGCGTTTCCTTGTCCATCAGCAGCAGCGACGTAGTCTAAATTTAGTGATATCGAGAGCGAAGATAGCCAGCAGTGTGAACACTGCCCAGTCAGTCAAAGTCCGCCCGAAAGCACCACCCCACCATCATCACGATCAGCATCAACAATAGCAGCGGGAGAAGCAAATAGTATGCGTCGTATATTGCCGGACCAAGTGAGTAGTTCAGTCAGGTAGCCAGTGCAACGCAAACGTTCGCCGTTCGGGTCCTGCCCAGTCAGTGAGTCAATGGCAGTCAATAAATGGCGTCTTTCAAAACGACACAACCGTTCCAGAAATGTAGCATCGTCTGTACCAACATCATCATGACAGACAATTGTAAACAGCCATTGTAAAGTAGCAGTTGTTGCCCTAGTAAAAGCAAAACAGCGATTGCAGCGCCAGCAGTGGTGACAGCAGAATTAGTTTCGAGACCGGGAATTGTATCTAGCGACGAATTACGGAGCTGTTCCCGATCGAATAACATGTGCCAGCTAGCGTATGCTCTCTTTCTTGTTCGCCGCAAAAAACTGCCAGTCGCAAAACGATTAGCCATATCCAGCAGTACAGGATTCAAATAATGCTAGCGTTATAGCGATGACTCTGAAATCGGCGGTCAACTGCTGCACTGGACGCAACAAGGCCAGATCAACCAGGCCTACTTGACTGCTATAGATACTGAAGTGGCAAACCAGTTGGCCTGTTAGATACACCCTTTCGTAGCTCTTTGCGGACAACCCCTTCTACTTCATGCAATCGACACCTTTGAATAATACAACAGAGCAAACCGCTTCGTTCCGAAGGCACTCCAGTGAAATACACTTTCTATACATCTATATATTTTTTTTTTTTTTGTTTTTTTGGACAGCATGGATCGATATGAGCTGCTAGATTATTAAGCTGTAACAAAACAGCAAGACCAGAAGAACATTCATGTGCTAGGGAAAGGGACTGTGTCAATTTTCAATAGAATAGTATTAGGTCGCGCAAAAATAGACAGTTGATGTATCCCGCGTCATAGAGAGATAGGGCCGATTTAACTCACTCGTGAATATTTGTCCTATGGAGAGTGCGGCAAATACAGCCGCCTATGGATCGATCGTTTGAGGCGCCCTGGCATCGGAATGGTTATATATATATATATACGAACTTTTATATATACGGTTATATGCGAGGTTGTGCACTGTTCATCTGTTGATAGCTATATTTCCTGGTTAAGATGCCACTTCTAACTGAAAGCTGTGTTCTTGCCGAAAGATACCCATAAATCCAATGTCCCAGTAATAAATGTTCTGAATTTATACTTCTGTACACCTATTCTTCGGAGTCTTAAAAACCGACAGCTTAACAAGCTTTCTTTGGACCGTATACTTGCTTATCTAAAGTGAACAGACGTACATTTATGTCTTGTGTGTAAAGCTTATTAACACGATTGAGCAATCGGTGAGGATTCATCGTTTGTTGTAACGTTTAGCCACTGAGCCTCATTCAACAAGTGATTCCTCTGCGCGAGTTGCCCGGAATCGACAAGGTGAGAGCTGGATTGAGCGACTAGAAGAACAAGCGCGTTTTTTCAACCGAAAGAAGTCATGAGATGGACTAGAGGCAATAACAACTTGTGCTTTTAATTCCGGGTTCGCGCTTTACTATGCACAAGCGGTGTTCGTCCCCGAACGCCAAGAAACTCGCATCAACATCTCTCCACCGCCACAGTCGGCTTTCACTGATGGCCAGCGCGTACTTAAGAAAGGGTAGCTGTGCTGTGCGTCATCGCAGTTAGGGCTTTTCTTCGGCTACGGCAATTCGCGGATGCTGGTGTTGTCTGTGAGACGTTCGTTGTTCGAGCGGTGAACTGAACTCGACGTGCCGCCCCGGGCCCTTCTACGGCCGCAGCGGGAGTAATGGCATGACGACGGTGGAAGGAAGAAGGCAGAACAGCCACGACGATCGGCATCATCACAATCATCATGACCATCAGCACCCGAAGGCAGAAGACGGGAAGTAGAAGACTGGGCTGTTCCACGTTGCGAACGGGGCTTACTTGCTATAGTTAAACGTGCAGGTAGACATCCTGCTATTGTGTATAGCTCCAGCAACCATAGGCTTAAGCTTTGCAGATAGCTAGACGCAAAGGCGACCGTTAACCCAGCGACACAGACTGTCTGTCTCCCTTCCTCACTCCATCGTTATATTCAGCACACCGCTATTAGCAAGTATCATATAGAAGGGACAATATGAATTGACTGCTTTCCCAAGGTGGTCATCTGCGAAACAGTCGCTTGCAGAATCATAACCAACCTTATGGTTAACACCTTCAAAGATAAGGCAGCCATGTTTATGATACGAGCCATGTGTAAATATTGTCATTCATCAGCAGCTCCGAGTCAGGTTTATCTCGTTTGTAGCTTTCCTGTGCCGTAACACACGCTGTACCTTTTACGCCCTCAAATGTGTTTTTAGGTAAGTTCTACGTCAACTAAAGTTCTCATCTAAGTTATTTGTGAGTATGGCTGAATTCCATACCTTTCTAGTGAACTCCAAGAGTAAGCTGTTTTGTTTTGTCGTTTGCTGCTATTCGACTTTTCTAAGTGAGTCTAAGATAGACAAATCACTGATTTACATAGGTCTATTGGTTCGTGAATCTTTCCATTTCACTAAACGTGACCATTTCTCCACGACGATTTTTTAAAATATTTCTTTCCAATAACGAACATTGTTACTCAGACGTACGGCGGCAACGAGTGTTCCGAACAGTCGTAGTGATGGACAAATGCACACATATCTTTGGCGTATAATTGATCAGACACATGTAAAATGTGTATTTCTTCTTAGGGTTAGGGAACAGAGGTAAAGGTTTGTTGATCTGAGCGTGACGATGTAAAATAAGTGGCGTCAGCGTCACCACACTAATGAGTTCAACGATCGACTGGGTCGTCCAGTGTGTTTTTCAAGATCTAATGAAGGCAGCTAGCAGTTAAGCTTCTCAGTATTTAATTCTCTCTATTTATTGAGACGCACAAGTCGTTGTGGGAAGAATATGTCTTGATAATTAAGGATACAATATTCCATTAACCTACATTCAGCTCTCTGCACCAGATGCTATACTTGCTGCCACATAGATGGCGCTAGGCATACTAGAACCAACAAACTCAGTCCATAGACTAAAAGAGCGCTAAAATGGAAGAAAGTGCAACTCAGAAGTCTAAAAAAATCGTACCATCAAGCGCTACTGAGAAAATGTTAAATACGACGCTCGGTGTCAGCATCGTACTTGCTTGAATATGATTTAATTCAATGTAGACAGATCTACATACCTGAAATACACTATTTATAGTGAACGGGATTGTTTAGTCATTATATTTGCTGGTAGCTGGCTAAGCAGGCTGAATAACCCCTACATATGGCTACTAGCACTTTGATCGGCCAGATATCATCAACGTTGGATCGTTCGATTGTTACCGCGTGACCGCTTTGTGCCTTTTATTCATTGTGTTATGCCAAAGCGCCTTTTCTCTATTCCGGCATCCTCTGCACAGGCACAGGCACCGCGGCCGTTCCTTTGGCGTCTTCAACAGTACTTCATGATCTTGGCTGTTTGGCTAGGTCGTTTTATTCTGTTATCATGAAAAAAGAACGAGAGGCAGCGCTTTAGCTACAGGGAAAGGGGAAAGCACACGTCCGAAGTCGCTAGAAGGCAGTCTGGCCTTTTGCATGCTAAACGCGGAAGTCATGATATGGCCAATATATATATATGCTATATGTACACCGCAGACGACGGCACCTGATAACGCCTGCTTGTAAGCCGACATTGGTTCGAAAAGAGTGTACCAACCACACGTCATCTAGTGATCCCATGCACCAAAATAGAATATATACAAACAAAACTTCGATATTTTTACGCTCACTGGTCCATATGTAACGAAGCAAAGAAGATGCTAATGAACGTCCTTAGTGCGAACTTTTCACTCGATTCTATGAAAAGGCAGCGAAAATAGCAGACATTTATGAATACGGCTGGCCACTATTAGCGTGAAATGAAATGTGTTTGCGGCCGGTTTCGAACCTTCAACCACCGTGTGTCCCGAAGTTTGGAATTGCAAACACGTTACCCGGCATAATCACTGGGATATAGCGCTGAGAGTTCCGAAGTGAACACTATTAAACGATTCTAAGTTTCCGCTTTGACAGACTGTCCCGAGATGCAAATAATAAAAACAAATATATCATCACGCCTCGTTGCACTAAGTCAAAACCATCGCTGAGCATATTGGATTCAGTTACTGTTATTACTGCACGGTCATTTTCATCGTCCAGGAATGGTTCTGTCTACTGAAAGAACGATGTGCCTTGTCTTCGAGCGGGGCACCTCTGGTAGCACCTGATTTAGAATCTGAATTAAGATTTTTATTAGATTATATACATACACAGGTTTACTAGCACAGCTGCCTATGATATCTTTGCACCCTAAGGTGCCATACTTACATACAAGGCAGTCATGCGTTGAGGGTGGCAAGGCATGTTCGCCACTGCTGCAAGCGATACCTCCTAGAGCCTGCTGAAGGAATCGGTGTAAGTAGGCCATTGAAGAGGACATTATGTTTACACGTCGTTGGCACACTCAAGGCATTTAATACCTCCGACAGATATTTGACTATGTCCAAGATGGAAATGACGTATTTTAATGGTGAGATAGAGATGAGACGAGAACGAGGAACAACGTGCTCGAAAAACGTAATGTCGAAGTTATAAATATAGCTTAATTCTAGACTGTCTTTAACGTTTGCTGTCTGCGTATATTTAAACCGATACGACATCAAGATAGCAACATCAAGATGGTGGTGATTCCGTATGCAGTAGACACATAACGAACCCCTTGGAACTGCAGTGAGCGTTCCAAGATTCTGGAACAGGCACGTACAATAATTCACTGTGGGAGATTATATTCAGCTAAAAAAACTGTCATAAGCATTTTATTAATTGGTTTACTAATAAATAACTTAATCGACAAGTTAAACCATAAGCGTGGGCATAAGCTTAACTCATACAACTTGATAATTATCATTACTTCCTTATTCTATAACTTAATAAGTTACAAGTGAACACTTGAAATTATTTATTGAAGCTATTTTTAAGGATCTAGTACGATTTAATGTTTCAGTGATGGTATATATGCCTACTAAACTTAGACGTATACGGTGGTCTTTGTTCGAAACAGCCCATTGTGTGCTGGGGCGACATCCAGCCATCCGGAGCTAAGCACAAAGCTCTGAACATTTCAATGCTATACTATAGCCCATAACAAACTGCAGTTAAGGTGGATAACCATGTAAAAATCACACGCCATTAGAGAACAATCGCGATACTCACAGGTGTTTGGGACGCCGAAGCAATACTATTGGTTGATAGATTGTCGTACCTGTGAATTATGCACATATATACGTAAAGCATTTTTAAATGGGTCCAAACATTCGAAATCCAGTTCGCTGCCGTCGAAGGAGAGGTAAGAACTCTTTGCGTTGTCAGTCATTCCTTATACACGCCATCTGTGAAAAAAAAAAAAAAAAAAGCTGTTAGAGTTTCCACTATATTCCTGACATAAATGATGCTTTCGTTGGGTAGACGACTGAATCCCATGGAAGCTATATAGAATTTTGAGATTACAACGGGCTGTAACATTTGGCATTGACCACGTATCGTGTGCCGACAATCTACGGCGAGAATGTTCAGAACCTCAATGCTGGCTGTCGACATTGATCTGATGAGTGATTCTGAACATACAGTGGAGATGCACTGAGTCAGTTATTGAGCTATGGAGATAAAATAATTTCTGGAGAAAGTCCGTAGTGGCGCTTTTTGTATACAAGGCTAGATTCGTATAATTTTTGCAGTGTGACAATTCGTAAACGTCCTGTTTAATCTGTGGTGGCCTGTGTTTACGGGAAGAAAGCTCACAGCAGTTATAGTCTATTCTACTTTTAAGCAGCTAGCATCACTAGGGATGCCCCTCGTAGCGGGGTGCGTTTATGCCACTTTAAATTTAGAAAAAAAAAAATGGATTCTCTGCCGATCGTCTTTTTCAATCGAATCTACGCTTTCGACTAGTTTAAATCGCAAATACATGACATTTCAGGATAAAGATATCCCCTCAATAATATCTGTATGAACATATTTTAAAACGATACTTAAGGCTGAACATGTTAACTATTATTTCAAGATTGGGACGCTATTCTTTACTACTTCATTCAGACGTGTGTGTCGTCCCGGTTTCAAAATTGGTTATAGCTTACGATTGATTCTTAATAATAACGGCACAATTTCAGCTACACCTATAAGGTTATGCCTTGTTCTTGGGGCACTAAAGATCGAATGAATGCTCTGTTTTCTATTGGTTTATATCGTATTAGCGTGATGTGAATGTAACATATCGTTGTTTTCTTTACGTTAACTCAATTCGGCTTATTTACGCGCCAGATCGCTTGAAAAAAAGACATTTGATTTTCGAAATCGTCGGCAATTTTGCTGTTGCCTCCGTAGGAATGAAAGTCGCTATCACGGTTGCTGGGAGTGCTAAATAACGCCACCTTGGTGATATGGGAAGGCACCACAGATGTTCGGGGCACGATGAACAATTTGTTCCCGTTGGCCGTTCCGTTTTGACGTGCGTGTACATATCCGGATAAATAGACACCAAGGAACGCGTACAAACAGGTATCTCTCTCTCTCTCTCTGTCTTGATTTTAGTTAGAAAACGGCTCAGATTAAGCCACTCTAATCGGCGGACGGTAGCATTTTCCGTTCAAGAGCAATCGGCGCATATACACAGACATAGAACACAATGCAAGCGGCAAACGTAAGTGTGTAACATGTCTAGCTAGTGAGACGCGAAGCGTCATCTGCAGCTGTTACCGACGACAGTTAAGCGAGCCGCTGAGGATTTTTCGTTGCTTTTTGACAAATACAATGTATTCACTTATATCTAATAAAATTATAGGTATCTCAAATATAAGTGGCGCATGGCCTCCTTGAACTAGGCATTTATATCATGCTTAAGAAGTTCTAATTTTTATTTCAACTAATGTACATCTGAAGCATATTCTAATTTGTATTGAAGGTAATTCGTAGGACGAGTCACAAGGAGTTCGATTTTGAGGGGGCACCAATATGGCTGAGTCAAAATAACGCAGGTCGTCCAATGTTGCTCGATTCTACCGCTTCATAGTTTAAAGGCAGTTAACGTTAAGGCCCGGAAAAGATAACCTGATGTTAAAGATGTGAAAGTATTATGTTGAATCGAAGCCCTCACCCGAAGAACAAATATGTCACACTTTGATTCCTGAGACTGTATCAGGCGAAGGTACTGGCAGGGCATGAATCTGTTTTCTGTAAGAGATGTATATAAATTCCCTCAGGCCGTAATTATTTTAGTACGCCTAGTGAGCAGCACTGCTGCTCACAAGAAAAGGATGCAAAGTTTGTCATATTTGATAAATACACGCACGCCTACGCAAACCGGCTGCCAGAAGGCGACGATAACGTTGGCGGCACTCACCCGTAAAGCGGAGGCAACGGTAGCACCAGCGCCATCTGTTGCTCCGAAGCAGCAATTCGTTGGCGCTGGAAAACGCGATGAATAACTCGACGGAATGTAACTAGATCAATAATAAGTACAACAATTAGAGGAATAGAGGCTATAAATTCAATAGGGGGTCGACGTATGAGGAGGAGATAAGGTTGACAGACAGACAAACAAAAACAATGAAACATTATTGTAGCAAGTTAAGTTTAAAATTCTGTGCGAATTTAAGTAAGCTTTGCTTTCAGTAAGGAATTATTTATCTTAGTGGATTTTCATGTACCTGTTATATAAGTAGACGATGTGTTGTGGTGACTGTGTTATCTTGATTGATTTGTGCCGTAACCCTCGCAACGGCTCGGGCACGATTAAGTTACCATCTAAAGATGCTTTGCTTCCATCAAGTTGCGTCGAAGGCGGATAACTCGAATAGAAATGATATTGTCTAAAAAATTCTATCACACTACATCAGCGGTGCCATTTCTAAAGCGTTGGCAGCATACATTAAATGTTGCTAAATAATTATAGCTGTTTTAAAATTCTAGGCATGTTAGTCAATGGTATTAGCTTTTCATAGTAAATAAAGTCATAAAGTAAATGTAAATGAAGATTTGCCAACTTTTCCCGTTGGTACCCTGCTTAGGAATAGAGATCTGCTGTGTTCGTTGACTGTTACGCGGAGCTCTTTCCATAGGTAGCTTTAAGCGTTACGTCAGATAGATCTTCATTAGAGGACGGCTTGATGTTATTGTTGCTGTTGTCGTCGTTTTCATTGTTGGTAGTGACGCAACTCGGTCTAATAATCCTATTGCAGTTGTTGTTTTGAAAGCTTCAAATCAAGATGGCGCAGAAGAGCACCAAGAAGAAGCAGGGCAAACAGGCTTCGGTCTAAAGGCGCAACAGCAAGCAAACCAAAAACAGAGTAAAGAAGAGACGAAATAGAAGAAGGAGACGCTTACAGAGACGACAATGATGACACCGAAAATGAGAAAGCAGTAAACATTTTGGGGCTGGGCTCTTACATATTCAATTTTCTATCCTTCTCTATCAACTGCTGGTACTTTAGTTCGCGGGCTGAAGTTCATTGCTGTTGTATTTATCATCGTGATGGCCATGGATTCGTTACAGATCTAAAAGAAGTTCTACCCAGCCGAAAATCATAGAATAAGAAGCTAAGAAAGTCTAAATACAAACAAAAAAACAACAAATATGAGAGGTTAATTTCGACCCCAAACACCCCACACGAAGCTGTGCAAATACGTATTCATCAATGTGATTTATCGTTACCAACTCACGATATATAGACTCACAAAAAAATTTAATACTCACATAAACACCAACGTTTCACACAGATGTAAAACACACAGACAATTCAATGAATATTCGCGTAAATGTGTCGGTAATACTTCAATATTGCTTCATTAAAATTTGGGTCGAACAGCACTTTACTGGCCATTATCGTTGCACCGGGTGACGTCTCGTTCAGCCTATTGCGATTAGTTCTCTACTAGTTGTTGTATTTAGTACTAGCAACGCTTATCAATCTGTACGTAGCTAGATTGATTATATAGAACCTATTCGAAACCAGATACTGCAGTGGAGGATTACGTCAGACGTGTGGCTCTCAGCATCATGTCTACGATCGGCTTCCACCCCCATATCACCCCCTGTTCGTAAATTTAGTAGCTGAATACGTTATCCCTGCAGAGATATATACAGTTGAACGAATAGGTGGATTCTCACATGATTCAAATCCTTCTACCAAGAAGCCTATTTCTGACTGCTGGATGGCATGGTTTTTCTGCCTCCTTGAATGCTGCACGTAAAATCATCCGGCCCATTTCGGGAATTTTTAAAATTACCTTTTTCCGTATTTTTACTATACCTAGAGTACATTGCTTATAGGCTCTGCTGACGTTTCAAAAAAT
Organism: Varroa jacobsoni; assembly: GCF_002532875.2. Lineage (NCBI taxonomy): Eukaryota > Metazoa > Arthropoda > Arachnida > Mesostigmata > Varroidae > Varroa > Varroa jacobsoni. The sequence goes on from NW_019213697.1 coordinate 74,599, forward strand.
AACAAAGAATAACTTTTTGTTTTTTCAAAATGATAATGTGAATATTGGTGCAGGTGGAATCGAAATTACATGGCCCACTTTCATTATTAAAAGTCGTTCCTCTAAACAGAGACAAATATGCAACATTTGATTGCTCTGAGAATGCGGGCATATTTCGAACTGCAGCTTTGTTTTGAAAGGTCTTATAAGTTTAGTAGAAATCTTATTTGTTTTCGCTACGAATATCCTAAAACTGTAGTTACAGCTAATATTTTTCTTGTAAGATTTTTCCAGTTACCATAATAGCTGAGTACGATAAGGCTTAACTTCCAAAAACCGACAAGTGGGAGCCACATTTAGGACAAAATTTGCACTAAATATAAGGCGTTCAAAATATTAATTACATGTGTGCTATAGCATTGTAAAAATGATTCAATTTCGGCGTAAGCACTGCCTAGAAATTACAAAGCTACTTTACTTTTTGTAACTTCTACACCATAATTATAGCTGTTATTATTATTTGCATTCTTATCATTGTTATCAGTTTTTCTACTATTTATATAGCTGTGTGATTTGTTTCACACTCTGCAGTAACATGAAACATTTATAGTAAAGCTCCTTTGACTCCCTTTTTCTTGAAAAAGCGTTAAAATATCAATCTTTAGTTAAGTTTAAAATCCAAATTTCAATGTTCCTTACCATTTTCGCTGGGGGCGGATGGGGTTATTCACCCCACTAATCATAAAACGCACCATTACCAATAGCAGTTACAGTAAGCGTTGACTTCTAATTAAGAACACAATGCATAGGAGTAAAATGGTGCAAATGTTCATTAAGTTCTTATAGTGTGAACGCAGAACGCCTTGTAAGATGTACAGTGGCGTACGATCGAACCACGAGATCAGTCTAGCAAAATCTTCCGTTCAGTTAGTGATGTGTTCTTGGGTCATTTAGAAAAAAAGATTACTATATATTATTCTAGAAGTTCTATTATGTTCATGCATTCAAATTATATTACGTATATTGCTGCCATGCTCCGTGGCAGTCGATTACGTACATCTTAATGATATATGCACATATGGCTTGGAGATTGTATATACACTCTGGACTAACATATCTGTTTCGGCAAAACTGTTGTGTATATTTATGATAAATATGTCCTTGTAGGCCAAAGGATTGAGATTAGGTTCGTAGGTTAGCTTGAGGAGCTCATCAGAACATGGTGGACAAAGCTGCGAACCTAGAATTAAAGACTACCCGTAGTATCATGGATATTCATTTAACTCTTCCATTCTTCTGCAAAAGAAAAACACTGGGCTAAAGAAGCATTAAGACGTTTGTTGTTTGATTGACGGAGGCGCAGATACCCAGCTTTTCCTGAAGCAAAGAGAAAAACAATATATGTATATATATATATATATATATATATAATAGATAAATAAGCATGATGCAGACACGTCGAAGTGGCGTTGCTAGAGACACTGAGGCTCTCGATGTTAACGCGTTAACGATGACAATCAAAGCAATGCGTGAGTGACGCTGTAAAAGCATCGCTGAACTCCTGCGAACTGTCGGGACAACAAGAACCGCAAAATGAGCGACAGGAGCTTCTTTTCGCGTCTTCTGTTATTATCGCGTTGTTGCCTATTCTGTTGACTTCCGTCAACTGAAATGCTGTTATGACGGTAGTAATTGAGTAAGCAGCAACCGCTGTAACGAGAATGACTACCTGGTCGGTGCTGGCGTTTTCGGTCCTTCTGGCCACCGACCTGCATAAGCATGTATTAGCAGAGTGCTTCATGTCCATCTGCCTTTTGCGGCTGAGTTTTTTTCTTTTCTCTTTTTGCGGCTTTTGGCCTGGGATCGATGACACTTTTGTGAGTAGACGCTGTCTGCTGAGAAATGTGACGATTTGAAGTACAACGAATTCATAAACTACTGTATAACGCTTAGGCTACCCTCGCAGCGGCAAAAACCTTCGTAATCTTTCATGGTACCCGTTAACTAACGCCACGAAATAATGAAACTGATTAAAAGCTGGTCCAATCGAGAACATCTCTATCAGATTATGAGGTTATTATTCTGAGGCGTACATTGATGCGGATGTGTGACTGATTAACAAGCGTATAATTTTTCTGTGATGCCGGGCATATCCAGCTGATAACGATACGCATCAGTTGTGTTACTATTGCAAATGCGTTGAGAGAAAATGGTTCTACTTCCTGGCTTGACAGCGTTCAATTATATAAGCCGTGTTAGATTAAATAGTATTATTAAATTGGAATTCCTTCATAATTGTTAGGTCACACCGTCTAGAATAAGGACTTTGATGCGATGTACTACTCCGTAGAAGCCCCTAGCACCTTCGAAGCGCTTATTCCAGCTCAGAAAACATAAATTAGCCCAGGCCAATTATTTCTCCAGGTGCAAGTATAGGACACTGTGTGTGTGAGACTTTGTTCTGCCATTTTAAGGCATCTCTTACTGTTTCTCTAGTTTTTTTCCGTGCTCGATAGCCACTAATAAATTTCTTATTTCGGCCAAAGTCTCTCAGCCAGCTGCTCCCGCAATGGGCGATATAGCTTATAATATGGAAGGGATCAATTTCGATTATTCTACAAGTACATATATGTAGTGACGCCTGTTAAACGTAACTGTACAGTTAGCTGGTATTGCACACTCAAGTAATTCGAAGAATTATCGCTGAGGATCCGAAGCGCTTACGGTTGCTAGTCTGGTAGTCCTCGCTGTCGAACCGCTAAAATTTGAAAAAATAGGTGGCAAACGCTAGATGCCAAAATATACACTTGAAATCGGGCATAAACAGTTGTGTATACTTAAATGAAAAAATCGATTGTGATTGTGATAAGCAAAAAGATGAAATCGTGTAGTAGATTTAGTTGAATCGAATTTAATTACAGCAAGGGCTGAACTTAGTCTTATTTGAGAGACATAACCATCAGGTTGAAACCTTTCAAGGTTTTGTGTCATAAAAATTATTGTCGGCGGATATACTCTCGTTAGGTAAATACCCTTCTGGCGAGATCGTACAACAGTTTCATGCGCTAATGCAAAATTACGCTATATTTATATTCTCATTGGACCTCCCCCGCAAAATTTTCAAAAAAAAAAACTGACTAGTTTAAGATTTTTAGTAAACATATGGGGAATATCGACAACTCAGAAACGAATTTTTCAAGATGCTGCTTAATGTTACGAGGAGGCCCTTCGCAACCTTTTTCTTCTATATGTTAGTTGGGCTTTAACCTCGAATACGTCATCCAAAAAGTAGAAGAACCCTGCGATTCTAATCAGTGAGTTTGCTGAGTCAGGGTTTACTCTGGGTTCTTTCTGATCTTTCACTGCGTCGATCGCCGGCGTCATTGTGAACCAACGAATGGAAGACAGCCACGAAGAAAGGATGGTGGCCAGGTTTTAAAGGAAAGAAACTAAGGAAGGCTGCAGAGGTACGGGGTTAGCTGCTAGGCGCGCTTCTGCTGATATTGCTGTATTTTCTACATGAGATATGTATGTATATATATTCATTGATTATGTAAGAGAGTAGCGGTGCAGCAGGTACAGTTAATCGTTTACCAATATAATTAATTAAAATAACTAAGTAATATCGGTGATTATAGATAATATCTACATTTGGAGCATGCTTTTCATGACCTGAAGCTAATGATGTGCAGAAATTTAGTAAAAATCCGTGCGTGAGAAAATCGAGCGAGTAGCAGTTTTAAAGTGTTGAATTGCGATCGAGTGCTCAATATTTGGCTAATTATTATTGTAAATAGTTCGTTCTTAAAGCTTTCGCATTAGAGTTTTATAAAGTTTTTTGGGCAGATAAAAAAAAAAAGTTAATTTCATTGTCTCAATAACACTCGTTATGTTGTATATTAGATACGGTAACGCCTCGTATTTTCTATGAAACGTTTCGATATTCCCTTAATGTTTCGTGCGTATAGGTAAAATTTATTTGGTGACCATGCGTATTGAGGTGCGCTCGACGCCATATGCATGATTTTTCGCCTACTCGCTCAGGTACTGCTTGGTCCGCTGACCCGATCTTACGCAATGTTCTGTTCGTTGCCGGGTTCTTTGGCAACGATCAACCCTTGCCTACATTTGCAATCGTTTAAAATGTTGTATATGTCGGGAGCCATCGCATCTGTGAAGCTCGACATCGTCCTACACAGATTTGAGAAATACTCAAACTAGGAACACTGTCTACAACGTCGAGCGACATGCGCTCTTCGTGTAATTGCCGCCTGTGTACAGACATCATCAGAGCATGTAGACTGGGACAATGGGAAGGTGCCTGTGACTGTCGTAACTATTCTGATCGACTTCTTCTCTCGGGACGCGGCCTACCACTCTTCCTCTATAAGAATCACCGGCAGTGGCCTGTGCAGCTTTCAGCAACAAACGATTGCCCAGCTGGTCGCGGTGATGCCGGCTGAGCTGGATAGAATCTACTTGATGCTACAGAGAATCACCGGAGCGGCTGTCCTCGGTTACATAGCCACTCACAAAGCTGTAGACGCCTCTGTTGGGCCTCTCGATGGGTTTCACTTCCCAGGACCGACTAGTCCTGCTTCGTCCCCTCTTCGCGAAGATCTGTTTGCGAATTATTTAAGCTAGACACTAACGAGACTATCTATGCCATCCTTCGCTATCTCTTTTCCTGATATTACTAGCCCAACGACGACGAGTACTGCAACGACAATTGCCAGACCACTATCGCCTTGTCGTTCCATCTAAAATGGAAACTTTTAAATATGTATGTATTTCTATTTGTATTAATAAGCCTTCTTCAAACAAGTTCCGTTTATTTTCTTTCATTGTCGAGTATCAGGTTTGTAAAGTTAAAGGGGCATTAAGCTAAAGTTAAAGCAGAACATTTACAATTAAAACGAAACTGTGGGTTCGTCACCTAATTGTTTTACGTCAATTTTAATTACAGGCGGAAGAAAACTGAGAGCTAACCTGTGTGCGGTGATGAAGCGCTTTCTTTTGAATATTCCTGTCTTAAGGAGAAAGAACATCTTTATTAATAGAGCACCTATCACAAAGAGATTGATTGCAGATTGTATTTGTTTTGTCTCATTGGACAAGGTTGCTTGGAAGGATCGGTCCAACTGAATGAACTTCGAACGCAGGCGCTTCTCAGGTCTACCGACCGCCTTTTCCTTATTTTAGATACAAATTTGCGTGCAAGAGTATGTGTCCGCGCTGACATACCAGAACTGGGTTGTCTAGCCAATTTAATAGTTTTTCAAACAGTCAATTACGTATATATCACCACCTAAACAATAGGGTTTTATTTATTTAAGCTTTCGCTAAATGTGTCTAGCAAGTTCCCGAAATGCAACAAACGTTCCAAAAGATTAAGAGTCTGTCATCATATATATATTAAAAATATCGTATGTATATATATATATATATATATATATAACGTTGTAGGAACTTTTTAGGAGCATTTAGCGATATCTTGAGGGAGGTAAATAAAACGCTATAGTTTTGGTGGTGATATATGCCTGATTCATCGTTTTGAAAAGCCAGGGCTAGGCAGCGCAACTCAGGTCTGTCAACGCATATATATATATATATATATATATATATTGACCCATCAAGTGGCAACAAGCAGTTCCGCTAAGAGTAAGGTGTGCATATAATCCCCAAAAACAGGAACGTTATACTGACGCTAGCACGTGAAACACGGAAGCGATCATTCCGAGGTATTTATCCCTATATTAAAAGTCTAACTTCTAAATTGCAAGGCTATCAATTTATGTAGTCTTTGAGTTGACAGACTCGGATGGAACGTTCCTTTATTTCGCTTTTCTCTCAATCAATTTGTAAAGTCCTTTACTGAATCCATAAGACAATCTCTGGTAGTTAAAAAAGATTTAACCATTATGTTAACTAGTACGCAAGGTTATTTTCTATCTGTAGCACGGGAAGATCACAATCATCGGTATGACAGGCTCTTGCAAATTAGGACAGTGATGCAAGCGAGCAATAGGGACAGTTTTTCATTTTGCTTTTTGTGGATAATCCAGCCTAAAAGCCTAAAGCAGTCCTATGACTGCCGTTGGCTACCGATAGGCTTTGACTGACTCGTTGACTTTGACCGGCATGCGGGCAACGGCTTGGTCGCGTGATGAAAACAGTTCCACAACGACCATTGACAACAGCAGTTGTTGTTTTTACAATCGGGACTGGCATTAAAACAAAATGCCAGTGGGAACGACACGTTCAACAACACAGAACCGCATTGAACCGCCGACCACTATGAATGCTAGCGCCACTGGGAACGTAGCGCCCGCTACACTGCCGAGCGAATTACGTTCGTACCGCCTTCAAATCATTCCATCCTGTTTCGTGTCCAGCCATCGTAATCTTAATAATAATAATGGTAGCTAGTTCGCAGTGACAAAATCAACTGGGCGACGGTTAAATGTAGAATTAAACTAGATTATAGTTGTAGTTGTGCAGGAGCATCAAGCGTGGACATCATACTAGTCAATTGAATAAAAAAAATTTAGACGAAATTTCATGTGAGAAAACAATTGACGTATACAGCCAAAATAGAGTTACTTCGCTCGTTGTTCTACCCGCTAGCGTAGACTTAATTCACTTCTTCCTGCGAAGTGTCTCAGCCCCTTTGCCCACTGACTCTGTTGGGAGTATAAGGTCCCGCACTTGCGGGGACCACGGCCTCCCTTAGTTCGTGCTAGCATCCACTTGTCACGCTATCTACGATTACGATTCCTCTGTTGTAGGGACCAAGCTTCTGGCAAACATTAAAACAGAAATTAAAGCAGAGAACGTAGACGTTTGTGGGCGTTATCATTTTATCGGAGAAGCTTAAGTTCTGCTTTGCGCCGACATCTTATACTTAATAGGAGCCTGATTGCAGAAGAACACGTATACTGCCTCTTATCTATGATATGTCTAGGAATCTCGTAAACGTATCAACCTGCTAAGATTTACAGCAAATAGAAGATTCGATGCCAAACAGGAACACTTCGGAGCATCACAAACAATTTACTAAATAGCTATAGCAATACATTAAACGTACTAGCTTTATCTTTTCAAACGATTTAGGTGACCACAAATATAGTTTCACAAATGTTTAATTATAATACACATAGATATCATCATTATACATGCGCACCAATGTGAATAGGACTCTCTGCATATTCAAATGAAATTGTCTCTACTTATCGGCGGAGACCGAGCTCGGGATCGTTTGGAAACGTTCGTCAGATCGTTTGTTTTTGCTACCTCGTTTCGAATTCTGCCACAATATAGTAACTATATATTTGGTGGTATAAATCAATCTAGAGAACTATATTATTTTCTTGGAATCTGAATACTGGTCCGTCACTTTACGATGTCGCATCTACATCAGCTCGCGTAGAGTAACGTCAGCAACCATTGTTGCGTACAACAAGATATTGGCAAGTGCTATATTTTCCTCTACAAAATGCATCATTTTTTCTAAGATGTTCTATTTTTTTTTTTTTTTGGGTAACTTGGTGGCAACGCGTGGGTATGCTAGAACGATAGCCTCCCTCGAATGTTCTCGTTAATGTGACAAGGCACCCCCTGTCTTATTTTGTGTCAGCTGGTACTTTACTCTCGTTTGTCCCTCTGATTCGAGCGACTTGTCTCCTACAATAAAGTTCCTTATTTGTTATTACCCAAAGAACAATCACATAAGACATGAAACAAAAGCACGATAAAAACAGAACAAGTTGTTCTGAATATACACTGTATTAAGGGCAAGAAACAACACTTCCCATATCAAGCGATAGTCAACGAAACTATAACAGCACAATTTAAATTCGAGAAGAAGTATATCAAATAAAGTGCTAAACTTAAGTATGAAAATTTGGTATCAATATGCTTGATACGTTTTCTAATGAAAATATGCCATAGGGAACTTCTTTGGGGCAAATTACCATCATGCAGTTGCATCATTTAGACTATCGGTGATATTAACAATAAAGAGCAAATGTTCCCATTATTAAGTGACAGTTGTACAGTGTGCTAGTTTGGCATAAATGTGGTACTACCAAATAAATACAGACTAGATTTTCGCAGCAGATCAACTTGTCAATCTATGGCTTTCAAAAATCTTTACCATTTATTTTTATTACGGGAGACAATTGTAGGGAATAAAATACCATTCTGACACAGAAATACCGTGTAATTTCGCCGTTAGGTAACTGATACTTTGTCCGAAAGGATTTCAGGTTCAACACAGTTAATGCGTCTATACCTGTTACAAAGTTGTTTTTCGTTTAAACAGTCTATCGCATAAAGTTGATCCGTACTGTCGTTAAGCGACAAAACGACCGTACTATTTTCTAGTAGCAGTTTTACATTATTGGCACATGTTAGGTGTATGCGCGCGTTGATGGACTGAACCGGCGACCTTATCCTTTTGCCAACCTTACCGCCTCTGCAGGCTGGGTTACCGCCACAATAAAATTTAGGCGGTTTTTATTTGTATAAAATCTGTAAAAAAAGTGTATTACAGGTTAGAGGTTTAATTTTTTCAGATGCGAGATAATTCCACGTCTTCTCCTACCACAGGCTGCATCTAAACTTACATAAGAATTTCGATGTAATATTTGGAGAATAGTTCTAAAAAAACTTTGTTGCCACAAAAACTTAATGCCATCCCACTCGAAGCACCCCATCGCTGTCATTGCCAGCTTCCGACTAAGCTGAGCGCTGTTGTCTTTTGCGGAACAACGCGCTTTCGCTTTAGCCTATCCGCAGTGGGTCGCTGAGGCTGCGGCAACTGCCCCTAAGCCGGACAGGCCGAATGTCGCTCATATATATATATCTAAAGGTTCCTCTCCCCGTTTTCTCTCAACGTTCTCCTTGGACCACTTCGGGCCTCTTCCGCTTCTGGGGCTTCGCCCACGAGGGCTTCGTCGACGCTGCCAGCGAGGTTCGAACGAAACAGGAGGAAGACAAGGGGCAGGCGAACAGCAACAGCGTTTGGTGGTCAACGATAGCTGTTGCTCGTGGCTGAACCCTCCGTCCTAACAAAACTGCTTCATCACTATAGTTCTTGTAAGCTTCCTTCGTTGGCGTGCCGGACCTCCGTGGGCAGTCCCGCAAATACTGTGAGATTATAGTCGACATCAAGATTAACAGATCAGGTAACGCAAAGCTTCTGAGATCTGCCGGACAATGGCAAACCGTCGGAAGACGCCAGGTAAGTAGATGTACGACTCGTCTACAACTATAGAATCGCTTGATAGCAATAGGCTGTGTATGGACTCTAAATTGCAATGTTTAACCGGGCAGTGCGAAACGGAAAAGTCTAGACATTTATTAGGCCTTAGACGGGTAATAAAGAAGCCTAGGTTAAGAATTGTAAACGTCAAACGCTGTTCTCTACTGCTGTGGCTGTTGGCCAATGTTAGGATGTGAGGAGGGGGTCATGGACCTGTTAGCCTAGAAAACTTTCTAAAACAATAATTTAACCAAGGCAAGCAAGGTAAGCATTTCTCTACCTCTGGAAGACCTAGTCATATTTAGAAAAACCAGCGATTTGAACAAGGTCTGTTTATATAAGCTAAATCTTCAAGCTCATTTACCACAAAAGGTGTCGATTCAATGTGATATAGACGTCAAGATGAATATCGATTGACAAAGCTGAATACCCATTGCTTCCAAAACTTCGAAACTACCGAAAGCTACAATCTGACAACTCGGAAAGAAACTATATAAAATACGGAGGCAAGCTTAAAAACAAGCATGGGTAGATTCTCCTGTACATCTATCAACAAATGCTAGATATTAATGCCTGATTGCAGAATAACACGCGTCTCTATTTTTAAGCATTCTAGATACAAAATGAGAAACAACTGCTGAGTTTGACGAGCTTACGCAACACCTCAGCTTTTCTATTCGGATCATGGGTACACAGAAAAAATCTTTCGTTCACAAATAGGCAGTTTGGTTTACCGCTTACCACTTCCTACACCTGTGTAACTATTCACGGGATGAGTATGTGATCGCCTATACCATTACGCAGAAATACTAAACAATGTTTAGGCATTTTTTAAGAGATTTCCCGTGAGCGGAGATTTCGGTTTTAAATGTTCTGGAATTTCGTTCCTTGGGGATATTTAACAATAAAGCACAATTTTTGCATTAATGCTATTGTTTCCAAGAATATATTTTATATTACAATGAAATGTAATCTTCCTTCAGTATATTGCCACATGTTCTATGAGGCCGAAGCAAAACAGTTAACTATGTCAGAGTAGACACCCCGCCTAAATCAAGATGGAAGACAGTAGAAACAATCATTTGTTTATCTTCATATAGAAATTCAGTAGCTTTACGAGGTACATCGCACAAGAAAAGGTCAACCGTTGATCAATAAGGGCAGACGCATGCTGAGCCGAAAATCAGATGAAATGCCTCATAATCAGTGTAACGGTAAAAAAAAAAACGGTCTGATGCACAACACGAGAATAGCGTTAGCATCGAACTCGGCTAATAAGGTTGGCTGCTGGGTGCTGAGCAGACGCGCCAAGAAGCCAAAAATGTTTGAAATAAAATATTTTTTTGTTGCGTCCCAATAGTGCCTATTCAAAAAACTTGAGTAGATCCTCAGTACACGTTGCGTTACACCCAAATAAATGCAGCTGTCTCCCGGCAGTTTGGTTCCATGCTCAGCACCTTACAGGACACTTTTATTCTGTACAGTGACCCTGACCTGCCTAAGTGGTAGCAGTAATCCTCAGAATTGAAGATCGCAGCTAACATGATTGAGCACTCCGAAAACGCGTTATACTTTAATCTTGTTCTTCTTCTCAAATCTGTGGATTAGTCGTCCGCGACGTAGCTCTAGGTTGGTTCCCATTCGACAACACACTGCTACGTCATATTTCTATGACTACGTGAATTGACGAACACTCGGATCGCAAGCCTTTGTAACGAATGACCGGGGTCATGCTTGCCAAAAGGGCCGATGATAACAACAGAAACAACGAAAAGAAAAAAACGAAGAAAGATCACAAGAGCAGCAACAATTGTTGTACCAGAAGCACCAGTACGAACGATTCTTCCACGCGACGCGGAACTTCCACTAGCGGCGGCGACTGGACCCTTTGTTATTCTACGACGTCGCTAGCATCATCCATCCGTCGTCATAACAATACGACACGTAGCCAAAAATATTCAATGACTATAGTCGTCGTCGCAAAAGTGACCGTTATTGTTGAGTGTCAGCGAGCGGCTGCGGTAACAATAATGTTGCTATTGCTTCTGTACCATGAACCGGCCGGCGTACATCGGCCATATACAGATGCACTCATAAAGCGATAAGCACACTCGCACTGATAAGCGACACAAGCGCCATCTAGAGCTGCTGAGTTGCTTTGTGAGTAGCCTGAAAATTGTAATTCCGTTTTGTTGTCGTTGTTATTGTTACGTTATTGTCGTTTTTTTTTTTTTTTTTTTTATTACAATTAATTAATAAACTTTTAAGGCAAAAATGAATAGCGTACGAGTTTCTGTTTCGCTGAACTTTATTTTAGCTGTAACTAGTACCATGGGATAGCTATAGCTGAAAACGGTCGTTCGGCGGATCTGAACCATTTGGCGTTAGACCACCTACGAGCGTTAGAAAGCTAGGACATACTTGCCTCGATGCTATGACACCCCAGTTTTCGTCTGTTTCTTGGTTCTGATGATCTCGATGGGGATCCGTCAACTAATTTAATCCTTTGATGTGTCAGCTTCTTTGATATGTTGAACTCTACAGTAAAACATCCGCAAATAACGCAGCGAAAATGTACTACAGGAGCAGTTCTCTGCACTACGTTAAACCATGGATGTACAGAGCCTTCCCTCGACCAGGCGTCAGGAAAGTCGTCGTTTGAGGCAGCCTTATTTTTCTCGAAGATTAACGATGGCTAAAGCATAACAGCAATAATCTTTCTAGCTTTCAAAACGATTGTAGGGTAAATCGGAGTTGGCCAATCTTATTAACTATTTCTAGGCTTATGGGATGCTTAAAAAAGCGAATTAAGTATTCTGTAAACAAAAGCTTTAAAGATCTTATGCCGTTTCACATGTCTTTTTGTAACAAACTCCGTAAACTGAACAGTATGAGCGTTTGTGGCCTACGCTTTTGTAATTCGCGCACACTGATTGCTTGCTTCCAATTTCTGCTGTGGACAAAAAAACAAAACCAAGCTAATATAATAATGTGTATTATTTATGTATTACGTCTTCAACTTGCAGAGGTAGACAGTAGGAATATTTTTCTGAAGATGTTTGAGGTATAGTAATTAGTTCGTAGAAAACATATATTAATGGACGGTTGTGATGGCGTGTCCAACTGAAAAAAGGCTTCTAGAAAGCAAAAGTAACATTTACCTTGGTGGAGAAGAAATAAATCTGTGCCGTACTCCGATTTAGCCTGCTCCATTCGGCGATTCTGGGCATTTATTTTGTTTGCATAATTATATATACTATCAGGCATCATATCTACCTTATTATACGTAATTTGTCCCCATAGGACGAATAACGCGATCGTGTAGGAATACTCCACATGAAGTAACAATTTATCTAATCGACTTCTCAATGATTAATGGTTACTGCCGATTTCAGTAATATATAATAAATCAATAATACACTGAATAGGTAAGACGTACCAAAAGTGGTCTGGCATTAATATCAACATGTGTAACCTCATAGCCTGCCATAACAGGAAGGCCCAGAAGACTTTCTAACCACGCGGCACTTCAGGCCAGCTGGCGGCTGGCGGGCACCTCTATTTTATTAATCTGTGCATGTGTAGTCTTGTGTTAGATGTTTCCAGTTCGCTTAAATGACGTTATACGATTGAGCGCTCATGGAAAAAATATCTCAGCGTATCATTGTAATCGTCTAAACTTCATTAACGCGCTTCCACCGACGGCGATAGCGTTCCTCTTGTCCACATGAAAGAAACAGCTTGCGGCTAGAGCTTTTCTGTGGACATCCAGGGTATTCTACATCACCTTACGCAACGGCGACCCGTAGTGCGTCCGTCGCTGTACCGGCTCTATTTTCATAGAGCAATAGGTTTTCGAGATTATCGTTGAAACGTTAAGCTACAAGTCGGCGGATATATTTTCACTCTTTCGTTAGTGTTAATATAGCCTCTAATGGTCTAGGCCATTTCGCGAGCCTATCGAGCCACGCAGTAGCGCATCTTATTAATTAAAGGATCTTTCTCATCGTATAAATGATTTCAAAAATATCCAACATGTGTAAAGCCACGCGAACTACAGTGGCGACGCGCATGGGAAACAGGCCTCTGTTATGACAGGTGCCTTTCCTGTCATAACAGAGGCCTGTTTTTTTTGAGCATGCCCAGAGAGCGCGCGTTTGAAGGATCTTATGCTAAACTGATACTCTATTTTGAAACGTCTCAACTGTGTAATGATCTGAACGTTAAAACTGCTCCCAATTATTTCAGACTATATACTATAAAGTCTTCAGCTTTCGTACCGATACAGAGCTGATATTTCTGTTTATCGCGAATTTTATTTTTTAACTATTTTGGTAACGGAGTTTGTCCCTATTTCTCAGACGGCGATAGCAATTCCTGTTAGCTTGTTTTGACAGACAGCAAATAGATATAACAGTGACAGTGTATTATCAATGTCAAAGGACGAATTATCAAAGGACGAATAGTCCATATTCATTCGAGCGCAAAACTCTCGTTTTTGGATAGTTCAATAGTAAGTAATTCAATAAGTATCGTTTTGTTTACTGCTGGACATTATTTTGAACTAGCCACGAACAGGACGTGGGAGAGTCAACGGGCAACAGTTTCTATCTTTGCTGGTGCGAAAGTCCAGTAGTCCACAAATGGCGTGCTAGCTTCCTCGATAAGCCATCAATTTCTACATTATTTTTCGTTTATTTATATTCTATACTCCTAGGTCCACAGGCCTGTTCTATCCAAGACGACCCTGCAGAGGGCACGGATCCGGCTGATTCGTCGTGGGTCGCTAGGCGTCGAAAAGGTCGGCAGAACGAATGGAGACGATCAAATGAATACTCTTTCCTGCGAGAAATGTATCTTTTTGCATCTAACAGAGCGTAATGTTAATTTGGGCAAAATAGCCGTGTTTTATGATTCCTGCTTTTTTAGGTGTTTTTTTTTTTTGCCCAAATATCTTATGCATGATTATGGCAAAGTTGTAGGGGCTAAAATGGGCTATTATGGTAAGATAAGATGAGTCTAAATGAATAAAGCGGGTATTTCCTGGCACTAATCGAAAACTCTGAATGAGCTAAATCGAAATCGGGTACATGTTCTCATCTCCTTAATTTTAGTTTTTAAGTTCCTGCTCGTCGTCGTTGGTTGAAGAGTGGAAATTTAGCATGGTTCGCTTTGTGAAAGGTTTCTCAACGCCATGCGATGGGTATCGATGAGCTCAATAAAGATGCAGTGATTGATATTTTCGAGCCTCGTTGACCCTGTTGCTTTTAAGCATCCCTCAGCTGTTATTTAAGCGAGCCTCTAATAACTGTGAATTGGCAAGTTTAAGCGGCTAGTGTTGGATTGACTTTATATCTAAAAAAAAAAAACCTACTTAACCTCAAGTTCCAAATTCCAAATTTCCAAAAGGAATATATGAATTTCTCAAAAAAACAAAACAAAAATACTGATGACGCCCCGGAAATGGAGTTAATACACCAAACAAAACAAATATGTTTATTATGCCTTAACTTTATTTAATATGTGCAGCTACCTATAATAAAAAAGTTAAAAATCTTTCAAGCCTTGTTGATGCTTGGGGTACAGGATAACGAAGCTAACTGATTCTATAAAAAACAACGTCTGTATTACGTAAAAGTTGTAGGTTGAACGACGGCCAGCTTTATTCACGTGCGCCCCGTAAAGAAGTTGGGCCGGACCGATTTTTAGCTGGTCGCTAGAATTTTATCCAGGGAAAAGCTGCGAATAAGATAGAGCCGACTTGTTTTTTAATTCTATTTTTTCATAAAACGTAGCGTTAACTTGGGCAAAGCGATATTTTTTGGCGATTTACTTAATAGCCGTTAAGTTTCTCGAAGGCGCGTATCGGGAAGTTGTTTTTCAAGCTTTACAAAGTGGGAGTAGCATTTATTTCGAAAGTTTTCGATTTAGTTGCAAAGTGGTTAATTTGCCGAAATCGTACGCATTAATGAAGATCGATAGAAGCACTTCAATTCATTTTCTTCATAACTTCGAATACTTATTTCCAGAAATCGTTTTTCCCCTATTAAAGGGGTTTGATGTTAATTAGGTTCGTTTGCGAAATAATTGATGTAATCGTTATACATGATTTATATTCCTCTGTACAAATAATGAATTTGTTCGGTGGGTAAAAAGTGACACAAACAGGATAAATGCCACAGAATATCATAGCAGGATTCGAAACACGGACTCATTTGGAGAGCGAGAATGGCAGAAAGGTTGGCCTATGTGAGGACGCCGCGCACGGCTGGAGATGAATTCTACGCGTAGAAGTAGTTACGTAGTTATGGGTAGTTCTGAAACCAAAATCGGCTGTTGCCCCTCTAAGCAGGATATACGTGATACGTTACCGAATTCGTTACAATAACGTAAAGAAGTTATAAGGACATTTAGTAACCAATCGCTGGTGGAACAAGGCAATGGGATGACCCCAATCAACTAACTGGGTCAGTGACCCCAACGAAAAGATCGAGAATATTACAGAAATATAATCATTCTAGATTCCGTTAGCACTAATCTAGAATGATTATATTTCTGTGGAAGAAGAGTGCTGGCGGAATTAATATAACAGGGTTCTAAGAGAACTGCAGTCAGAAGTTTGTAAGAGTTTGTATAAATATGGCAGGGAACTTTTTTTTTTTTCGGAATATTAGAACAGGATGATGAAGTAAGTGCAGCGTGGCAGCAGAACTGCTAGAACAATGAAACGCAAAAAGCAGGGAAGCTGCAATGGGCTAAATATCGCGCTGCTAGATTGACTGAATCCCAAAAATAGAGTTACTATGATAGGCTAACTGAACGTTGCAGGGTCTCAAATTAATTAAAACAGGATAATGCTGAAGATGTAGAGTTGCAGTCGATCTGCCAGTTTACATTTTGCCAGGTGTAGCACAAAATAGAACATTTGTTTTGCTGGCAGTACCTGTCAGACTACGGAGTCCGTCTGCTCTTATGCATAGAATAAACAAATACTACAGCCGACGTGTTTTAATAGGACAAGAAAATTTTCTTTTCATACAGCGATAGTCCAATCGTTACATAGAGGCCTATATATGTAGTTCTATTAATAGATACATCTTGAAAAAGCTACGATACACTTGTATGTTCGTACTTAAAATGACTATTCAGGTATGAAAATAGCACACGTTTCCTTGATGTGACGAAAATCTGTTTTGACCAAAGTAGAAATGAATTGAAAAGATACGACGGACATGTTGGTAATATATTTTTTACGAATTATCCTCTGAGACATGTTCTGCGAGAAACATTAACGTTTCACGAACACTTTTGTTGTGTAAAAGCACGTTTTGTTGACAGGCTGGCTAAAATTGCCTACAGCTAAAATGGATACTTTGGCGTGAAAAGGGCCAAAAACTGAATGTGGTTACTGTTTCGCCCATGTAACTCCATTCCATGTTTTAACGCATTCCATGGAATGGTACTTTTCGGTACCAATCGAAATCTCTCGACAAGTTGAATTTAGATAATTTACCTATACCTAAACCTAAATTTTTCAAGTCAAAAACGTCGTTTGAAGGGTGAACACTTAACATGGCGTTACATGTGGGAGGAGTATTTTTTGGTAACAATCGATAGATCTTGACGACCTGAGTAAACTACTATACGTAGTTCTATACCTAAAATGCACACTTCGACGTCAAGAAGGCTAAAAGGGGCCATCAATAAAATGATAATGAGTTTTAACATAGTTTTACCAATTTCATAACATGCTATGGTAGCTAGGCTGAGTGAAATCGGTTAAGTCAACCAATGAAAACAGGCGTGGGGCAAAGCCCACGGGTTCGTATAATTATAATTTAGTGGTTTTCTGTATCGATCTACAAACGCATGAAGATCATGATTAGAGAATTGCAGACCCTGCCCTACAATAAGACAAATAGAAAGCTTTGTTTCCAACTGATAACATTACCGACTTGACTAGCGTATTGAACTACATCTTTGCTGTGATCTCTCAATAGCCGACTGAGGAAACTTCATAAATAACAAAATTGCAAAAATGTTTTAGCGGGGCAAGACGAATGGGATGGATTGAGCGTCATTTACCAGCGCGTGGCTGTGATTGGGTAAGCAACAACCTTGTTGTAATAAGCTAGATGTATCAATGCAAATCCACAACGAAGTTTTCTTTCGATGTCGATGCTTTTACAACTGTGCTGACGGAGTCTCAACTGATTGGGGCTCGGCCCGCCCTCTCGAACCGGGTGGCCGTTGCCGAGCAATAGCACCTGGAAATAGCTGAGATCATCCTTTCAATGTTTGACTCGGAGTTTTCCGCGGATGAATTTGTCCGCGCGGGTATTGAATGTCTAAGCCTTGCAAACAATAAGGAGATAGCAGCAAAAGTATGTATTAACAGTAGATATTAATTGAAATAAGATACATGCTGGATTGATTTTAAATACTTTCTAACACTTTGACAATCGTCTGACACTGTGACATTGACCTTACCTGACCTTGACAAACTGCCATATTGTAACAGCCTGTTTGATATGGTGTCCATCAAGTCTACCGATTTGTCTTAATAAAGACTGAGATAACTCCATGTTACAGGTGCAAACGTCATGTATTGAGCTAGTTCGTACGGCAGGTGGAGCTTTTGGCGAGAAAGTAATCAAGTCCGCACCGAAAGCTGAAACTCTTAAGCGAATGTTCCGTCTCGCGCTACGCATTGACATCTTGCGGGCAGATGGCGTAAAGCAGAAGCAGGCTCCGTCGTCTTCGAAAAAGGGACACTACCTCTTGAGGATTCGACACGTTAATAGCGGCACTACTGTCGACTCCACTGCCCGAATAGAGCCCATCTGGAAGCAGAGCTTTGTAATTGGACCTGTAGAATTTCAAGATTCGGTCCAATTTTCTCTGATATGGAGACCGCAAGCCAGCCGAATAGTACAGTTATGTTGCCGACAAGTTCTTGGCATAATTTCGTTGCCAGTGTCAGGAATTTCCGCCGAAGAGAGTAATATTAAGCCTTTGAAGTTCCAAAACTTAGGCGGTGCCAGTCTACTAGCTCATATTCGTTTATGGCGCGAGCCAAAACGAGCGTATATTTCACATGTAATTGTTATCTTAACCCTTTTGAAGGAACCTGTACGTCTTATCAATAAGTTATCATGGGATTCCATTTGGACACCGCAAGAGACAGCACTCTTGCAGGCCCATGGACTCGGCCTAACCCGTGCAGCTACTCTGACCGCGAGACTGCACGCTTTAAGCATAGCTGCCTCGAAAATCCCGCCAAACTTTTTGCTCGTCTTCGAAACCCTATCGAAGCTCCGGTTAATGCCAGTAAACCCACACGAAGAAAAGGTGATAGATCTATGTCGACGATTCAATAAGGGCATACTAGAATACCTAAAGGATCGGAAATCTCCCGTGAGATGCCTGACCGCCTATGACCAAACGCAATTGGTTGGCATGCTTGGGTGTTGCGCGTTGATCGAGGATTTTGACCTGGTTTTATCAAAAGAGTATTTTAGACAGTTCGTTGTTTCTGAAATCAGCGTGTATTTTGATGAGTGGCTACACCAGTTAACACCACTGAAGAATCAATTTCAGCCGTTTCTAACGGAGTTTCAGAAGATGCTGCTAGATTTCACTCGAACCTACGGCCCCGTAAATGAAATCATTAAGGCAGCATGGGGTGATCATATTAATGAGTTTCTATCGGAGCCAGCGAAAAAGTTCTTGATTTTATTTAAAGATGTAGCGGCTCCCCTAGACGCTAATCGCAGCTTCGACATCTATCGCGTTGTTATTACATTTTGCCGTTATTTTCATGTGAAGTTAAATCTTGAGGACTGCTTCTCCGCATCAACGATTTTAATGTGGTTCAATAAGCTATGTGATAGTCATAAGGAATGGATCACAAAGATTGTCTCCACGGATGACTTCGCGTCGGTAGCGGAGGGCGTGCACTTCAGTTGTGGTTTTCGAGACTTCCGCGATTTACTCTATGATCGTTTATGCTCGATATACAGCTCAATTCTTGTAAAGCCACCGATAATTACAAACAAGTTTGTCGAAACTCTGTGTATATGCTGTTTGTATTTTTGCAAGGAGATTCAGGCCAACTTGATACGAGAAAAATTCTTTGCAAAACTCGACGTAGCCGTCATGAGCGTACGCTTTGCGATGGCCCTTAACGGCGTTTCCGAGTGTTATGAATTGCTACTGCGCGAAACGGTTCGCATCAAAGAGCAGGGTCAAGGCGAAAGTGGTATGCAAGGCCTGCCAGTTATAGGCACTTCATCAATTATTTCAACCAAAACGAATCTTGAATGCAAAATTCGCGAAATAATTGAAGGTTTTTTGACTCGGGTAGCTATTTCCTTAAGACAATTAATGCAGCAGATAGCAAACTGCACAGCGGCCCAGGAAATCGAATCTCATGCAATGATTTTAAACGAGTTCATGAACAAACTTCTTAGCGGGCTGTGTCAAAATATTAACCGAATGTTATTCTCGATTGTTCTTGAGACACTGTTTCGGTGTTGCGTCGAGGTGCTCGGTTCGATCGCCGGTGAGCACCAGCCCTGGTCCCCGTGGCAACCGCGAAGGGACCCGAAAGCATTAGTGGAATGCGCTCGATTAATTCGGGAAAGCTTCTGCGGTTCTAGTGGTGGTCTACCTGCCGAGAAAGTGAATACTCCTGAATTTCTGTGGCTGGAGTCCAAACTTCAGTCTTTAACTCACATTGTATGACTTGTCTAGTAGACATGTCTTTTTTTCTCTAGTATGTGCTTTTAGTCTGTAAAATAAATATGTGGATATAGTTAGATGCTCGCCTATCCTGCAGTGTTTTTGAACGTCGCATCACGAGTGAAAATGAGAAATTTGTTTCTCGCTTAATATTCCTATGCATAGCGGCAAACCGTGCACTGTTATTTTCAGACTAGTATGCTATGAACATTTCTTCTTTTAATAGGTCAGGTAGAACGGGACCTACTCACTCATAACTACGTTGCTTCTATTTTTCTTACATAGCAGGTATTTTAACGTGTGCGTTCTGTTCAATGCCTCCATCTTGTAGCATGTGTGCAATATGTCTGTACGACAGTATGTGGCCGCAATTATACCATAGTATGCGACCTTTGACTATATAATGGATGGTTGACTGCTATCAGCACTCGATGCCGGCGCAGAGTCAACCATTTACGAGCGCAGACAAACGTCGGCATCACTTCATGGACTAACAACTCTCTCTAACAACAGCACTAACCACCCTGTCACATGAACTTACAACTGATTGATCGCATCCATATAGATAACAGTGATAGATTCAACAAGAGCACGACAATGCTATTGCATCGGGTGCTAAACTATCCTGACTGCCGCCGTCTTCGGCTCTAATAGCAGTCCACAGTTGTCAAGCAAGTTTTCGCTTGTACATCGTAAACCCTTCACGTTCGTTGGACGCAGGCGCTGCGGCCTGCCAAGCGGCTAGCGTCATTCTTTCTCAGTCATAGAGCCGCGTGGAAGCACAGGCGAATAATACAGAAGAACGCAAAACAATTTAGCAGAACCCATGAAGCCTATGCGCCAAGACAACAGCAACAGCGACAGCGACAATGACGATGGCAGCGACAGCAGGTGGAGAGAGGTGTAAGAAAGCGGTAGCGAGAGAACAGAATTAGCACGTAACGTCATAGCATAAGAGGATAGTAACGCACCGACTATGCGTCACGATATAAACATCGAAGGTGGCGTCAGTGGCGCTGCTGTTTTTCTCGGTTTAGCGGTGTGAAGCAGCGCGTGTAGTGACTGGAGCTTCAGAAAGGTAGAAGAACTCTGTACGATATCTTTTCAAGGTCGCCTACGGCAAGCGGCCATTGATGCCAAGTGCTGTCTGTACTTGAAAAATATGTTGATATGCTTTATTCGAGGTCATACGGCGCAGATAAATAGTTGCATGCGATTTCACATTAACTTCAACCAAAGGTGTACGAAAGCAAAAAAAAATTGCGCATTCGAACTTCGATGGTACCTGCATTTCAGAGTATTGTTGACTTTGAACTACGTCTGTAGAAGTCCCTGTGACTGATTATAAGCTAATTCATTACCGATAAATCAATTTCGAACTGTGACAAACGAGACCCTTCTGCAGAATATGCACGATACCAAGGCAGTGTGCCACTATGAACGGCAATGCTTACCGTTTTGTTGTAAATATTATGCCTCTTGGCGACCGCCTCCTGATTTTATTCATAGGCTTAAAATAGAACCGTCCATTTTCCGTCACTCATTTCACACGATACATATTTATCGAGTTCTTCAATTATAGATAAATTTAGTTTGACTTCATCATTAAAAATCACCGCAGAAAAGAAGTGGGCGCCGTTATGTCTTACGGATTGGGCGGCCATAGTTCTGGTGCCCTGTGGAAAATTTTTCGTTTTTCTAATTTTGCCTCCAGTGAGGCGTCCAGGCGTTTTCGTGCGTAACGGCAGAAGGCGTCATTTCACTGTAACCGCATATTGTCTTAGCCAGATTCGTCCAGTTTCGGCCAGAGAAAGTTTCTGAGCACCTCTCCATGAAAAAATCCGTTCACAACTGAGAAAGCGGTCCAATGTAGTAATACCCTGCTCCGAATGCGAAGCTAGTACCCATATTAGCTCAATGGAGCCGTCGTTAATAAATAGCAAAAGGGTTCTGGTACGTTTATATGCACCACTCCGTTTAATGTTTTAGTCAGGTAGAAATACAAATCAACTGAGAAAATTTTACTTTATTAATAAAGAAAAACCGGAATCTCGCTGCAGCTGCGCTTCGGTCCATGCAACTAACATAAGCGATATGAACTAAAGTGCCTGAATTATCTAAATGTTGTTATAGTTATACTAAGGGCATCACACAGGAGGTCAAATAGGCCCAATTGCTACAATTAGAGAGAAACTGATCTCCAACATGTTCTTAATTACTGCGTTAACGACTTTTTCGATGATAACTCTCTGAGAGTCCATCATCAGGGCATCAAATGCCAAGCTTTTGAACAAGACTGCATAGCTTTGGTAGCGCGAACCTTGTTTAAAAATTACTAGCATGAAATAAGAAATATAAAATTTTTTAAGTATATGGAACTATTTGTATGCGTTTTACATACGTTTGTATTATATGAACTTACAGAGGAAGTAAACAATACTTCGAACAAACGAAATACTAATTTTTCGCCTCTCACAACCTTAGTATAAAGCATATTTGAAATAAAATGGTATTCCTTAAATCAACATAATTAGGTCACTTATTCAATTTAAATTATTATAATCTACTTGGAATATGAGTAGTCGAAATTGCTGACGTTGTCGTGTTGCTTTTGGCGACCAATTTCCATTTTGCAGCTTTGCTGGAACGGCCTGTTCTTTCGTCCTTTGATCGTAGAACAATTCGCCTCGGGATAACTGATTCCCTTGGAGTTCATCGATTAAATAAAACTCATCTCTGTTAGCATTCACTTGTAAATGTCTTCTGTAAAGTCCGGTATCTTTTAAAGCCACGAGTTTAGCCTGTGTTGTGGGAATAACCTGCAGATTCTCAATCAGACGTACCTCCACAGTCCTCCGGTTTGTAGGCATACGACTGCTGTAATTGAACTCCCAAGCACAATGCGTTATATACATAGATACGGTGGATATACATTATACTTGGCTTCGCACCAGCGTGCGAAAATGCACGTATGCACTGCACGCAACATAGTATGAAGCGACGATCTCCGCGTACCGGTCAGTCATCGATCGACAAAAAAATGTAAACATTTTAGTTCAACATAATTTTATTTGATAGATAAACCTTATCAATTTTTGGCACAGCCATTAAAGTTGTACCATCTGGATGCCAATGTCACGCATCACTGTGTAGCAATAGATAACTTACCGCTCTGGCGTATAGCTGCATAATAAACGTGGGTGTTTTTTTCACGTTTTGTTCTAGGCTAATGTAATGTCATAATCGCAGTGACGAAGGCAAGTTCGATCATCTGTCACAAAGCTATCGTCAATTCAACAAGCAGCGACGAATGGGTACGTGCTATATGCTAACACACTACAGCTGTAGGCCGAAGGCGAATTTAGTTTTTTACAGAAAAGTTAGTAAAAAACCGGGTGCCAATCTTTTCTTGACTAGCGTTTAACCAGCTCTTATGATGTCTCTGTGGTCGTTTGACCCTTAAGTCTAAACTTCTTCAGAGAACGGTGATTAGAGATCCCAATGAAGCGTATTTACTGAGTGTCGCCCATTGCTTCCAAATTTGACAGTTTTTTGGGACGGTCGCACGACATATTGCTTGGTACTGTTCGCGGTGTTGTAAATAATATAAAGAATTCAAATACTGCACGTATTGTATTTCAGCTATTTATTATTTGCCCTGACCTTATTATTATCGTGATGACGACTATCGGCCTCTCCCTTCCCCTCTCTTTTATATAGATATATATAATCTCTTGGTAACCAATGCAAACCAAATCTCTGTTATACGTAAGCTAGACGACAGACCCGTCTCTAAGCGATGCGTGTGCATATTTATAAGTGCTTATTCAGTTTATCAAGTAATTATTATTGTTATGTCACCTTCTAATATGCACCGTCATATTTTCGAATTTCAGATGAGGACAAGATGGACATGCTAGTACAAGTTCGCTCAGAAGGAGTGCAGATCCAGGGCAACGAGGATCGCCTGAAGGCAGTGTTTATCGAGGCGACGAAAACGTCTCTCGGAAAAGTAATGCATTATCAACAATTCTCTGATGCTGTACGTTATCCGCTTCGCCAATCAGTCGTCAACAAAATCTATGAACTGTATTTTCAAGACGCGGCTGACACCAGCAAAGGCCTCACAGAGGAAATGTTTCGTGGAGCGATTGGTCGTCTCGAGGGAAGGCAGGCCTTCAAAAATATCCTCGATATTTATAAGGAGCCAAATGGACTGATCTCGTTCGAGAGCTTCAAGGATATCCTCTCTGTGGTCCTCATGAAAGAGGGCATCGTGATTTGTGAGGCTACTACCAGACGACTTGCAGAAATAATATTAGTAACGAGAAAGGAGACTTACGAAGCTGATGAAATTGAGGAATCAATCCAACAGTGGGAAGGTCTCAAAGAAAGAATCCGTGACATTCTGAGCTCTGCATTGTTCACAGCACCCCTTCGCCTTCGTCCATCAGCATCTACCTTGCGCAGAAGCAAAACAAGAGCGCGCAAATCTATTTTGATTTGGTGTTTTATAACTTATTCTGTTATAAATTTACTTTGCATTTTTTTTGTATTTTTTGCGGGAAACTCCATGCAAAAGAGTGAACTCATGGCCTTCGAAAGATGGAATGCTAATCTCAGTGGAGTTCTTTATAAAAATGATAATTTCACTGTTTCAGAGGAAACTATAGATTTCACAAAGGCATTCCTAAAACATTCTAAGTCAATGAGCGCTAACATAATCACGGAATTGCTAAATCTCCATATCTTTCTTGTGGCGGGAGCCGGATTACAAATGATACAGATTTTCTTTAAGCGGTCTCTATTCTGTCAGTACACTATAACACGAGACACTAAATTCCTAACGCTAGTCCTTTATTCAGCCCTAGTAGGTCTAGGTATCACTGACTGCGTTCTCCTGATGCATTCAAGATGCTCGACGCACCGTCCCGAGTATCTGCTTAATCCTGAAATGTATCCCGGATGTTCTTACAGAGAATCAAAATTAATCATCAACGCATTCGAAATATTAACTTTGACTACCAAGTACACGTTTCTTGCAGTATATCTAATGTTCGATTTATGTGTTATCAGTAAAACTATTATCGAGTTAGGCGTTAATCTCTCCGATGCGCTTTATTATGGCTTTCTATTATTGCACCTTATTCAAACCTCATCATTCTTAACATGGAGCCTCGCGCTACTATCTCTCATGGCAGCTGACCGCGTTTGTAGGAAGTGTTATGGACGAAAATCATTTACTACTAAAATAAAATGGTGTTCGAGTACTGGTGCGACCATTTTGACCCTTCAACGAAGGGCGCAGGACATATTGTTTCGCCCGGGTGATTTCGTTTGGTTAACCATCAATGGGCTATCAGGCAACAGGATAGCTCCTTCGTGGGTCATCAGCTCACCTTCGAATGAGTCTGAAATAAGTCTGCTACTGGACTGTGATCACTGGCAGACTCGCTGTTTGGTTAACTACTTAAAGGATGTTCGATCAGCAATCAAGGATGCAAACGATAAATATATTAAGAAAAGCCTAATTGAAATAGATAACGCATCCAGTAGCCTCCAGCCATACGTGCACAGGCTGAAGAAACTTGATAACATTATCGAAGACACCTATGACAGGCCACGTGAGGATGCCGTCATTCATTTTGAGAGCCGACGCCAGGGATCGAAAAGATCGGAGTCAACTGATCATCGGATAGCTGCACGAATAAGACAATCACTATACGTTACACTTTATGGTCCATTCACTGGCGTACAGTTTTATCTGTACTCTGGCTATGCCAGTCTGATGTTATGTGTCACTCAGAAATCTGTTGGAGCTGTGGCAAACTATCTTGAGCAATGCCTTAATTCTGAAAGCACACAAAAGGTGACACTGATCCTAACCGCGAGCGATCTCTCCGGTGCTGAATGGTTTGTAGAGAAACTGGTCCAACTGGAGCTTCGTGAGGGGGAAGCTCGTAATGGAGTTGCGAACCGTCGCGCTTTCTTCAGGATCTATCTAATAGCAGTTAGTACGTATGAGTATACGCTTTGGTGTGATAAGCATATTCTGAGACCAATATTTGTTAAGCTATACAAATGTTACTAATTGAAGAGTTGTTGCCTTCGCTAAGCTATGCGCTATCACATACAGCAGGTAAATTTATTTTTTAAACAGACATCGAACAAACACAAGTGAACAGTAAAAGCCAGGCCTGTGGTTAAATTACTATTTCTTATTGTTAGGTCATTTTCAAAAATTAATAAGTTTATATAGTTTAAGGAAGCGTGTGCGTACGTCTTTTATGTACATAGATTACGCACTTAGGGAAACCACATGGTAATATTACGTTTTCACAGGTTGAAAAATTATCCATAGGATTTTTTGGACAAACAGATCACGAGTTATTATTATTTTAAGAATTGTGCAATGTTCGTCTGAATCGATGTGTCTCCGAAAACAAAGTTTTATATATCGTTGAGATTTCGATTGCAAACAAAGACTAGCATTTTTTAACTTCTGTTCAAGGTTCAGGCTTCTTGAAACGATAATCGAAAAGGCACGTGATTCTCAGATTTTATATATATCATGTAGTGAGTATAACAAGGTTACATTAATTGAGAGATTATTAAATTAGTTTTCTGCCCGGTTTTCCTGACTGCAGATTCACGAAAGAAGGCCCAATTTCTAATGACGTCGCTCGCAATAGCTGCCATGGGGAATCAATTTATAGACGCAGGCGGTGGCCATTATCAAAGCACTCAACAGTGCCGAGAAATTATTCAACCAGCTCTAAACTCCTTCGAAAATGTCCAGGAGTTAGAAACGAGGTTCAAGGTAAAACAATATATGTTACGCTAAAGACGGTGACGAGAAAGCGCACTATGTCTAAAGGAAGAAAAATATTAATTTTATTATAACTAAGCGTTTCTTTTTCAGGATTTGAGCATGCTCCTTTGTGACCGAAATTTCGCATACAAAGAACAGTTCCTGTGCAAAGCACGATCCTATGGTGCAGATATTGAAGTAAAAAGTTTTTGATCGTGAACAACATTCAAGGCACTGGGAAGAGAAAATTAGCATGAAAGATCAACTGTGTAAAAGGACGGCAACAAATCGAGGAGTTTGCTTAATTTAACTTAATTTAAAAGTTGTGGTTTAAAGCTAGCTCACAGAGAATCAGTTACTGTCATGAGTTGTAACGTAGATATGGCCAAATAACGATAGATGGGTTCTGTTCGATTGTTTTGCCTCAAAGAAAAAACTTATTGAGAAGCATCAAATTAAACAATGCATCTCCATCCAATTGGGGCGTCGAGCTAGAAAGCGTGCACTTGTATATATATATATATATATACAAGAGATAGCAGGATGTATGCAGAAATAAAGCTACCCTCGGCCTAATACGCTTCACAAGTTCAGTCTCTGGAGTCTCTTTGGGATTTGCTACTGCGGACGGAATGGAATGCGCACGTTCGGAGCCACAGTCAGGATGTTGAATTGCTTGAACTTATTGAAACAGTATAAACTTAAATGAATAATGTTTCTGTTGTTGTAAATTACCTGCTCAAAGAAAGATTTAGACACGACATTTTTGGCAGTATACTGCAAACTTTTGTGAAGCTATGTAAAAGGAAGACCCAAATACTTATACTGTTCTAGTCAAGGCGACAAGATATAACGTAAGCTGACGCTATGGAGTGTTGCTATCGTTATTGTCCCATATTTAGCACAGGAGCAAGTAGCTACGTCTGTGAAGGTCTGTCTGTGAAATCATCAAATAAAAATATTGAAGCTCAAGCTTTACTTTGCACGTCATTTTTCTGTATCATGAATTCTCTTTTTATTTTGTACTATTACTATGCACCTCAACGTAATCAAAATCATAATAATAGCTGCAGATATAATGTGTCATAGTATTCAACGATGCTTAGCATGACTTCGTAGAAAGGAAAATCTTGTAGAACGAATCGCGTGTTTCGTGTGGAAATATAGTTTGTGAAAAATTTCTCTGTATTTTTAAATCTATAGATGTCATATATTTTATGGATGCTATGAATTTGCCTTTACTATTATGCTACATGAGACTTGGTAGAAAGATATTTTCTTTCTTCTGTATTTACTGGAATAGTGTTACCGAAAAGCACACAATGAAGATTAGAGTTATTTCATCTTCATGTTCTTTTGGGTACCCACGAGCTAAAAACTGAATCGGTCAAGAACTTGAATTTGGTATAACTGGCTTACTGGGTGAGTTGGCACTTGTCTTAAATTTATTGCATGTATTTATCGTCGTTAACTACTTAACTTCTGACTTGAAGCTGGGACCTTATTTGGGTTTTCGATATATCAGTTTAGCTATTGTTGGCTCGTGCTGCTAGTCAACTCTGTAAGACATACTTCGTATAATTAAAAAACAACAAGCCGACATCTTTGAGAAATTTTAGTTCTCGCAAATATTTCTAACTCAACTTTATACCTGGTAAGTCGTGTGTAATCATCTTTGTCATAGGAGCAGAGAGAGGAGGCATTTAGAACTTCGACTGTCCCCCTTTAGCGAAACATATGCTTCATACGTAGGCTTCTTAGCCTGCTGAGGACATAATAATAATTGAAGCTTCTAGCAAGATCTTTTTAGGTTAATAGCGTTCCACTGGGTGGGTATACAGCAGTGTTTATCCGAACAACTCTAGTAGAGAAGCCACGTTCGAAAGTCTCGGAGGAGGGCTTAATACTAAGATAAATGTTTCAAGCTGAACGTCCAATATTCCCCTCAAGCGTTACTCCACGTGGCTAGCTCGTAGCACAAAATAAGATTTGTCTAAGCCCAGCTTCAAGCCTAGACCACCTTAATATAGTAAGCAAACACGTTATTATAGCCTACTAAAGATAATAAGGTTTACACCTGGTACTGTTGTTAGATATTGCGTCAGTCATCATTGCCTACTATTACTAACATAGTGAGAACTGCTCGGGACGACGTTTCCACCCAGTGTCGCGCAATTGGCACCTTTATGTACGAAAGCTATCTTGCACACTAAAACACACTGTTTTTAATTTAAAAAAAAATTATATTATGAAGTGAAAACAAAATCACCAGAAATCATACGAGAGCCTTAGACAATTTTCGTACTGGTTTCGCTTAATTTTACGTAGGACTCGCTATTTTTAATGTATTGGTAAATAATATGATCTTGATCAATCTTTGAAAAATCGACACTGCCCACGCGCATTACCAAAGACATTTCCTCTCAGACGTCTCCAACCTCAACTAGTCAGCTAAATCGAAAGTTCGATCACACCCCTTTCTTTTATTGTTTACTAGTATAACCATTGTTATTTATCTATCTCGTTACCTGATTCAGATTAGCTGCTTGAAATGACCGCATTGTGTTTATTTTTTATTGAGCCGTTAGGATATTATTTTAGTAAAGGCTGCGCTTACAGCAGACTCGAATGAACACTTTTTTCGATAAAGCGCACTGTAAATTTCTTGTTTCTGCGATTCGCTCGGCAATCGTTGAAACATTGGCAGTAATTTCAATTTTTTTTTTTGCGGTGAAATGGCGATGTTTGTGGAAATGTTCCGCAACTCATGAAAGTTTATCAGGAGAAAGTTTCATCCTACTATAAGAAGAGTAATATTAATTTAGTAACATAATATAAATAATTGACAAATGTGAGTAATCTTGATAAACGTTGATTTCCTTTGATTGTGTGTTTTGAGGTACTTTATTTTGTCCGTAATTTATTTTATTTTTCCGTAGACAGTTTTTTAGCAATCGTTGATTCCTAATAAGTTACTGAATCATTACGGAGTCGGAAACTGATGATGACCGATAGAAGCTCATTCTGATAAAGATCGGTGCTGACTTTACTCGGTCTTTATACAAAAAAGTTTAAATATTTAGACGCTTCCTTTTGGTTCAGGTCTACCAACAAATACGTACATACCTAAATTCAGAGACATAAACCTTCACTGGTCACAAAACGCTAGATCCGCTGCTCGAGCTACAACGACATTGGATAACGTGTAGCCATTTGTATAGAAAGGCATCCAGTAGCAAGCTAGACGAGCTACACTGGGGTCAGAGAAATTACTTGATCCCAAAGCTCCAAGTCCCAACCTGTGAATCGGAGTGGGGTATTGGCCGCCAACGTTATATATATAACTATACGCGTATGGTATACCAGCGTTTAGACACGTCTCTAGGTTCAAATGTGTTTCGGCTTGAAACGTATGTTTTCAGTACAGGTCCAAAGCGTACTTTGAAAGCAGCTAGAGCGAATGGCTACATTTTGTCGGTTAAACTTTCTTTCGGTGTATATAACGCTGAATACGACGACCTAGCGCATTGCAAATCGTTTGATACCTTTCAAGATCGTTAAAGGAAGCCCCGCATAGGTTGCATCGGAAGGCATCTGAAACTTATAACTGGTTTCAATTGGTGTGATCTGCCAGAATCTGTGAAATGGGGTCATTGCCATCTGAATGCTGGCAAGACATGTCGATCCTATTCAAGCAACTGGTAAAAGGCTAAATGCACGTTCATGTTCAATTCTTCTAGATTATATCTACACTTCTCAGTTCAGCTGTATTGAAGCTATATCAGACGGTGCTGTGATACCCCGCTTAAAGTTCTGATATTGCAGTGAAACTTCACTGAAGCTGTATTGTAGTAAGCATTGTGCCCTGCTTAACTGAGAAACAACATTTTAATAATATTGCATTAAACTACACATTTTGGCAACTGTTAAAAATGTTATTTCCAGCCCGTTATTAACTTCCTTGCATAGCGAATTAGTTGTATTACTAAAAAAAAATGCATATTATAACGGTGCTGCGTAGTAAACTATACATAAATTGCTGCACATACCATATTTATCGTAAGAAAATATTTCAAGATAAAATTGTACCTCTGCTCAAATTGTGTATTAAAATTCTATCGTTTACTAATATGTATGCTTAACTTAGGCTACGTAAAAATTTTGCAACCTTTATTTTGTTAAAAACTAAATTTAAACTACATTATGGTAGAAATTGGTTAGGCTCTCCATCCATCAGTATTACAGGTTCGATACGAGCTGTATCATGCCAGAACGATTCTGACCAAAAAGAGCGGCCGAGAAGGATTGAGTCGCGAAGGGAGCCTCCGAAACGGTAGAAGAATCGAACGACCGCCGAAGAGCAGATTGCAAAAAAACAGCAAGTAAAGCAGCAGCGGCAGAAGGTACTTGCCGTGGAGTGGAATGAGACGGATAGCGAAACTCTGGTCAGAATGGAACTGCAGTAGTAGCAGATATTCGACAGATAAAAAAAAAATCGCGAGAGTCATCGCATTCTCAGACAGAATGAAACTGCAGAAAAACAGACAATCCACATCTCTTTCATACCGAAAGACGTAGGCAACGTAAAATAAAGCATTTAGCAGACGAATGCATTCGGTCAACAGACATTGGTAAGGCGGATGGATATAATTTTACGTTATTGTAAAGCATACCTTTTAAAAGATAAAACGACAAATTTCCGTTTTACGCAGAGAAAAATAAAATTTAATGGCATACAACTGTAGAGAACTGAATGAACTGTACGCGAGCGATACATACCGAGCAAAAGATTTTCGAAAAATATACAATTGTATATTTCAGATGATTGTGGTTAGTGTCACTAGGAAGTGGCGTTCTCTTGAAGGAATCCACGATCTTTCACTAATTATACAGGGCGTTGTCTATCATAAAAAGAATCATTTATGCCACAGAATGACGAAACGTTCCGGTTCATAAGACAACGTTGAACGCTTCTTTTGAATCGTTTAGAATTTCGTGCCATCGTTCAAGATGTAGAAAACAATGCTCAGAGAAAACAACCCTCACATCGGGCATCTCACAAAAGCCAAAAATTTTACTACTAAACATTTACGAAAAGTACGAAGATGATACTCAGAAACAAAACAAGTGAAACAATGATTTCCGGATCATTTTGGAATCGCATTTTGTTTGAATGCTTATTGTTCCCGTTAGGTAAGGATGGTCGGCAAAATGGGCTATGCACAATGCAGAATAAAGAACTAAACCGGCTGCCATGTTATGCATATCAAGTCAAAAATCGTAAAAAACAATTTAATCATCTATTGCAAGTAAACCATATCTTTCACCAATACCCGGTCGCTGTGGCTGCAAAGACTGAATCGGACAAATCTGTCCTACATTAAAAATAATCAGGTCTCTAAGATCAGACCTTGATAAATGTACCATCTAATAATCTTCATTCGGAGATGGACCGAAATACACGGTAAAACTTCTATATAGATACCATAATATATATATATACGTAATACGTCACTGTCAATGGTATGCAATGCACACTGGTTAGAGATTGTAGGTCACCTGAGTGAAGACCAGCAACCGGAAGATCGGTCAAGTATAATTAACCGTGCTTTTAAACTAAAGAAACCTTTTTACAAAACAGCATAAAAAATTTAACCGCATCATTGCCTACCTGCGGCCCAAAAAATACTAGAAAAACAGAACCGCTGCATGTCGATATCATGCTGTGCCTCGACAAAAAAATAAAGCTCAACTTTGAAAACACTAATAAATTTGTGCAAGCTAAAATTCCGGATATAAACTCAGATCCGACACTTTACAGGCTAGTTTTGAATGATGGACCTCATAGCTTGAATTACATTGCCAATTCACTCTAAGACATAAAAGGCTGTCAGTGCTTGAAATGGTGTGTCTACACATAAAAGACGCTGCCTCCTGAAATAGGGGATTTTATAGGTGACCAAAAAGGTCAACAATATAAAAATTATGAAAGACATCAGTGGGCTGTGCCACGCAATGTGGAACTTGAAATTTCTAATTGCCCCTTTAACGCTGGAACGTATGTGAAAGGAACTCCTGCGCGTCGATGTCCTTTAATTTTACATCTGGGCCATAACAAGTAAAAAAATAAATAAAAACAGAAAAAATTTCCCCATTTAACCACAAAAATATACGACCATGCCTCAGCACGCCGAATCCACGTTGGGGTGAAGTTTATTACTTATGACTATTACTGTTCGTGGGCTCACATCGTTTGATTCACTCAAAACGCATGAAAGCATCCCACTTGCAGCACTGAAAGAAACCTACGCTTGTCTACAAAAAGGAAGAAGACTATGGAAAATGTCGAACAAATGCAGATGCCTTATGCAAATCGAGGTTTATTCACGATCATGATAGTGAACGAATATGTCGTCAATTAATAAAAATATGTAAAACATTTTTAAAAATCGCCTTCTTAAGAATGGTGGCTTAAAACTGAAGCTCATTGTGAATACCGGCTGTCGAAGAACAACATGACTCTTCCTATTGTTAACACCCATCATCGTAAAGCTCTTAGGTACCGTCCAGTCAAATTAAGCGACTTTATTTGGACGAAGGTAAAAGATATCATCAGTATGCAAACCCCTTAAGATAAACATTAACCAAACGAAAACACAGACATTCTACAGCAAAATTCTTATCTATTGCGCACCCCTTATTTATGATTCCCGTTTATTGTACGAAAAATACAGTATGTAACACTTATTACTTATTGTTTGGTACGGACAATAATAGACCGAAAGGACGTTGATCGAAGATTTCGTGTTTTATGCAACAAGAACTGTATGTTCAGGCGATTTCCCTCAGCTGCTACTAGGAATCAAAGGAAATAGCGATGCTGATATTAAAAACAGTCGTTGAACGACGATGAAAATTCGAATTTATGGAGGCACTCTAAAGCATACAACTTGGCCCGCAGTATGCGACTTAATAAAACTGACGATAAAACACTCAGCTTTTGTTAAACATCCATAAAGATCAATTTTCAAGAAGTGCCAACAATGAAACTTGCGTTGAAAATTTTGCGTTAAAATGGGATTCCATTGCACAGCGTATCGACATTATCTGCCCGTCGACGTCACTCGAAAATCCTATGAACGTTTTCGTTAAACAAATGCATCGCAGTTCCCGTGAATAGAATGGTTTTTGAACACTAAGAATATGTGCATTAAACGAATCTATGGAGATCTCAAAAAATGTTATTCAATCAACCAGCAAAAGATGTGGACGCTACGCATTTGCCCATAAAATTTCTCGACAATTTCGAGATGTTTGGATTGTTGTCGTATAGTCAGCAGGTAAAGAAAAGTTCACCACTCATCCTTATAATAACTTCAGTTTCCTCAAGCTCTGGCACAAGGATAACCCTTCACAATTCATACAGTAATCTCACTGTAGCAAAGGTTACAAGCTTCACGCTCAAAAAGTTGATCGTCGTGCTTGAAGAATTATTCTTGACTCCCTCAGAAAACGATGAAGTTCAGCAGTGTCAATTTCCACTGCAGTAATGCTCTGCTTGGACATTTCACAAAGCACATGGATAGACAACGGCAGACATCTTCATACCTTTTGAAGAACCTGTATTTAATTACGTTAAACTAACTATGCATTGCTATCAGTCACATGCGAAACTCTACCAGAATGTCAAAATTTTCCTTGAAGAGACCAACGAAACTAAAAAGGTTGCATGATATCTTCGCATGCAAAGTTTAACAAGACTAATCGATTCATAAGGCTGCAAACATGTTGCGTCAATTCACATACGCACAACCTGGAACTGACAGCCAAATGCTCAACCACGTTAACTCTGCAACAACGGCTGAATCATCATCTAATTTAATAAGAACACATATCGAAACATAACCTAAGGCAAACCAAGCGGTCCTTTTCAGGGCCTCCAAATCAAAAAAAGTATAAATATAAAAAACCTAAAAAGAAAGGTAATTGATATTATATCCCTATTATATATATATAAAACTAGTAAACCCGCGACTCCGGTAATTTAATTATTAGCCGCCTTCTAATTATAATATAGCTGATGGAACGACATTGAGTGCAATAGCATTGGACATTTTTTTTAAGTTTTTAGAAAAGGAACTTACACCGCTCATATTTGCACTTACAAGAAGTGAAATGCATAACCTAGCTGAGTTTTATGTTCATAAGTAAATAAGATGCTAAGGAGAACCAATCACTTCTTACTCAGTAAGTAGGAAGGTACTTTATTTTTGGTATCGGTATTTTCATTTCATATTTCCACAATTATATTAAAATGATTAAAAAAATGGCGTACATTGACTCAGTCTCACTTGTCTCACAAACTCGAGCCACGCAATTATTTGTTGGGAATGAAAATTATTAAAGTTATCTCATTCTTGAATAAGTTGGTGTTCTGAAACTTAGTGACTTTAGACAACACGAAATTATTGAGCGCTATTCAGGGTACATGCACAAAGTTCATACATGCCAATCTGCTTAATTGTTCCACTAACTTTAAGGGAGTTAAGTGTTCCACTAAGACTAACTTAGATTTGTGAGGGCTTCACTATCTATATTTATTGATCAGACACGGAATGATCCTGCAAAAGACTATCATTGCTGATCAGACAAGCGAATGTAATCTCGATGAGCCTCACGACTTCGCTGTCATTAAACGCAATGTTTTATGGTCTACCAACCAATGAATGATCTCGTGCAACGAAGCCTCCTTGTTCTCATTTTTCTTTCGGTATCTCATGGAAAATAGACACAAAAAGTAATTTCCTGTCCTATTATGAAGTGTTACAACAGTCATTTCGAACAATTTGTATGTCAGTTTCTCATTTGTACATAATTCTTGTGCATGACTCATTTCTGTATAGCAAAATCAACAATAGAAACAGGAAGGAAAAAACCCTCGACAAAGGTTGTACTCAGGCTCGAGCCCCATTTTCACTTCCTGTGCGCATAGCGTTTGGTAACGGGACCAACAAGCCTAGATATCCGTAGGCGAAGTCATTACCTTGGTTTTACTAAACCGTTCACCAACTAAATCTTTTTTGGAATTGCCGGGTGTTAGAGGTCGTCGACGGGGTTCCTTATGATGAGGAAGCTCTGAATTTTGTGCGGTCATAGGGGTCGCTGCAGCGGTTATTATACGAGACCTATCAGGGACAATTGACGTAGACAAATCTTCGTAAATGCGTTGAAGCTCTTATTATTAAACTAACTTATCACAGGCAATGGCCCTTACAACAGGCAAAATTCAAATCTATAACTTCGTCTCTTATAACGTCCCGGGTATTGTTATCATATGCAGAATCTAGTCTTGGAATCATGTGTTTTTGCTAAGTATTTGCAGTGAAAACAAATATCTTTACTTTTCATCAACTTTTTGCCATAAAAATGTATTTAAAGAGGTGCTTAGCCAATCTGCAAGCATAACATAATAGATGAACGAAAAGCAAAATTAGCTGGCCTCCTAACGTACTCACGTGCTTAGGTGGCTTGTTGATGGCGTATTTTGGTAACGCGATCGAGAAGCTTTTCCGATAGGTGTGGCGAACGTGTTTTCGATTTCACGTACGTTACGCTTCACAAAACCAGCGCGACTCACCCTAAAGGGATAAAACGAAAATCACAAATACGTGATTACGTATGCGCTTATTTTGCACATCGCATTTAGTTGTAAATATAAACAATATGTACGTTACATTAGCTGGACTTGTTAGCGCTTCAGTGAAGGTCATGCGCATATAAATTCGTCCATCAAGTGTTCGAAGCCGTAATATTAGGATGTAGTTCCACTGTTTTCCTCACATCCAGCGTAATTCTGACTTCAAACAACTTGATTATTATTATAGCTTTGATCTGACCTGATCGCAATGACTGATTCCCTGCGTGAGTTAGGACTCTGTTCGGTTTCTGCAGAAGCTGCTCTCACTGGTGTATCCAACATTCCCGATATAAAGCAAGCCCGTGTCTGTGGAAACACTCGATGTTAAATGATATGCAAGCTTGACCGGTCATAAGAAAGTGATTCTAATATTATAAAACACAAACACGCTATTTGCTACATAGAAACTATATTTATTTGGAGAGAAAACCATTTTATACGTTATTAAGACGTCAATGAAACATTTCTAGGTAAAAGTAGGGATTTAGTAGTTCGAATTATTAAGCCAGAACACAGTATAGACGGCGTATAAAAACTATTTTCTACGGTTGTGAAAGCGGACACGGTGAAAATACGATAAAGGGTACCTCTCTTAGGTAGTGTCTATTATCCTGCGATCTTTCTTCTTGCTGCTGCTGCTGCTGCTTAGAAAGCTCATTCATAAATTCTACAGCGTCAACAAAATTTTCAGTCTCATCTTCGGAATCTACGCAGGTTCCCGAGTTGTCCAAGACACAATTCGCATCATCATACTCTTGATTTCTTTGCGAGACACGCCATTTTACGGCAGTGACCATTTCAGAGATCAAACTACTCGACGAAGTTGGTTGGCCTGGAGTTTCACCGCTTACAAGTTGTACGTTGTTGAAATTGTCACCACTATGAGCCTCCTAGGGTCGGACAATAGTTATTTGGAATTATAAGCAGTAGTACGCCCACCACTTCCAAGTCATAACAAATATATGCTGAATATGTAGTGAACTATATTTCCTGTTGACGGGACATCAAAGTAACTTCAGTTATCAAAATAGTTAACTTGTTTTGGCAAATTCGTCCTCAACGGCGTCTCGATTCTGGTAAGAGTCTATTTTCATACTAAACAACAAACAACCCACTTTAGCAGTTAACGATACAGCGTACTTAAACGCATTTCCCGAAAAGCCACGTACAAAGCGAGACACAAATGACAAAGATCTGGATCCGAGTCCGTAAATGCAATCAGCTGACGCAGACTGGCTTTAAATACTTTGAAAAAATACATGATACAAAATACTTTGAACACCTTCCGGTTTTACGTAAGGAATCTTAGCACTCCACGTAACAGAAAGTGTCATAAATGCATACCAATAATTTTCGAATAAAGGGAGGTCTTAGAAAACCAATAGATAGCTTTAAGCACCAAGGAAGCAAAGAAACCAGATGTAAAGTTAAGCACTGGAAAACGACAGAAACAAGATGTTGGAATTAGCTGTTGTTTTTTTACAGGTACTAACCTTCGCAGTAGATGTAGAATTATCACGATTTTCGTCGTTATTGACATCGTCTTTAGCTGTGCGAAGAATGAATCCATCATCGCCAAAAGCATCGTGCCAATGCTCAGTATAACCATCGTTCAGTTGAACATCACCACGAAGCTTCTTTGGATCATGTTCAACTTCACCCAAATTCCTGTCGGTATTATCTTTGTCCTGAGCCCCAGATGAAAGCCTCAAACTACGCCGCGCATTTTTTTTTCGTTCTACAGACGGATTGCCCTGCGTCACTGATAATCGCTCGATGATCGTTGCAACCTCGTTTGCAGTTTCCACCGCCTAGAGAAGAATAAGCTCTCTTCAAGCCTTTGCAATATCGCAATATTAAGTGCCCGTGCCTGAAGTACTATCACCACTTACTT
Source organism: Varroa jacobsoni (assembly GCF_002532875.2). Lineage (NCBI taxonomy): Eukaryota > Metazoa > Arthropoda > Arachnida > Mesostigmata > Varroidae > Varroa > Varroa jacobsoni. The sequence continues at coordinate 112,988 of NW_019213697.1, forward strand.
TACTCTTATAATATGGCCCTTTTTACGTTTTAAAAGCAAAACACTGAAAGTATCCGTTCCAATAGGCATTCGCAAAGATTCAGAATGATATTTTATTGTGAAATTCAACATCACAGACGCTGATACGCTAATAATTGCATATTCTGCTCTACCTTACACTTTACTTGTATGAGCTAAGTCCGTTTTCGCTCAGTTCTAAGACATTTTGTTCCGCTCAAAAAAGCAATTAAACAAATATGGCATCAGACTAAGTCGCCCAACAAAAGCCTAACAAAATGACTGTATTGATGATTGTCTTTGTATACATACAGGACTTGGCATAGGCTGGGTGGCAGAATTTTTCCGTCTAAGTCCACCTGCGTCTGTCGACCTTGAACTTGCGCCATTGTTTTTGTTTAAATTACTTGAAGTTTGCTGCTGTTGCTCCAGCCCAGTTGAATCATTCCGTGCTCCCGTTAAGTGATAATTTTCTCCCCGTTGAGGAGGCTCAAGGGATTCGATTGACAATTCAACTTTTGCGTGTTGTACTCTTGCTTTGACACCACCGTCAGTGAGTCGTGTAGTTCTAGGTGGTTTTCTCGGTGAACATCTAAATCCGACGCTATCACGCAAAGATGCTTTACGTGCCACGACCCCCCGTGCCGACGGCGAACTGGAACACCAAATATATTTTAGTTCATATAAGGTTATCATATCCTTCATTCTACTTGCGCTATTGGTACTGAATACTGCAGAGATATAGACCTACCGGCGAACCAAAGCCGCCCACGCCGTAGAAGGCAATGTACTTAAAGCGACAGCTGACTGTCCGGTTGCTCTGGTGGTATTCGTCGTTGTTGTCTGGGGTGCACAACTAAACTTCATAGCAGCCCGCAGGGTGGCGGACCTGTAATTTCAAATTCTAGCATGATAAAAATGTAAATAATAAACAGGGGATCATCATTTGAAACCCATTCATGATTATTCACGAATCAAAGGCTCGGTGATCGCTGGCCGATAATATAAAAAAAAGTCTATGTCGTTGTTACGCTCCTGAGTTGGGGTAGTAAACTATACTTTTAGTATTGAAGATATAAAAGAATCCTTATAAAGATATGCCTAAAACCTTTCGCTGATGTAATACATTACGTAGACATACGTAAAAACTCTGTTCGTAATTGACGTACCTTCTAACTGATGCTCTCTGATGCTGTGTGTGCTGTAACAATGACTTATGACTGCTTTGGGCGGGAAGAGATCGAACAGAAGCTTGGCTACGTAAAAGACGAACTTTGCTGCGACAAGCAGTATTTTCTTCTATAAACAAGGCGGCAGTATTATCATCTGTTAGTTGCTGTTTTAAAGCTGAGTCATCGACAATATCACCGTCCATATGGCGCTTTTCCTGTCTGGAAGTTCAAAATACTAAAAATGTTACTTAGATCAAAACTACTTTCTGATTTACTTTTCTCGACAAAAAAAAAACAATATTAATAAAATATCTAACAAAATAAAAAAAGTGTTGAAGCATTCGACCTGAACGTCTAGACCTAGTAAGTGCGCATACGAAGTAGTTATTAGTAGGCTTTGATGGATTTGTCATCTATTTCGCACCTTTCCTCACGAAGTTCTTCATTTTCCATTTGAAATCTTCGTGAGACAGATCGTGTAGGCCTTCTAGATGTCGTTGCTGTCATCTGTAACAAATAGCCAGTTTATGCAAAAGTCATAAGAATGCAAAGGCCTGTTAAGTCAGAGACCCAGTACTATGACACACCGCACTTATACAATCACATACAAACGCCTCAGACTACAATGCTGAGCTTCTATTAGTTAAATAATTTGATTAAATGAATTAAAATAGTCAGTTCATAAAAGCCCTCCAAAGTAGTCTCTTTTAGTTATTGTTACGTTTTTCAAAGATGGTTAATATATGTGTTCGTTAAATAACAGTTGCTTTAATGACCACAGAACAAAGAATATCCTAAGGCCTGTCAAGGAAAGGCAAAATTGATTTCGAAAATAATGAACAGTACTGTTTAGAACCACATCTTCAAAAATTACGTTGTTAAAGTACAGGAAACAGATAACCTTAAAAAGCGCAAATGTATGGCATGCAGACAAGACATGACAAAATACAATATTAAAAAGCCTTCAGTGAAAGCGCATGTCGTGTCTCAGGGTTTTAACCAGCGATAATCGTTATGGTTAGATGTTCAGCCATTTACGCTTCCCTACCGAAAAATATAATTTTTGATTATTTACGCAGTTGTCCAAAAATTAATTATTAAACTAATCAATACTTGCTCCGGCACAAATTAAAAACACCTATAAACAACATAACCTGAAACTAATAAAAGACATCTGAAACATAAATACTTGAAGGTTCCCGTTCGTATAATCTAACTAAGCCTGTACTCAATGATTACCGCGGTGCCGGAACCAATAATTTGTAAAATGACAAGCAATAAAAAGGTCTTAAGTTTAAAACCAACCTGCTGCTCAGTAATTATTATCAGTGTTCATAACTTTAGCTTAAAGCGCAGTTACCTTTGATTAGCGTAAATGCTCTTGTACGCCCTACCCATAATATACTTTAAATAGCCCTCAATGTGAAATGTGAAAAAAAAGCAAACAATGGGCATTTTGTGGATCTAACAGTGTAGAACTTTCGATCCTATGCGAAAACGCATCTTAGTGTCAAAATGCGTTTCTAAAAAAGCAAGATGAAGAAACGCAAATAACACTGCACAATTTCTATTCGATGAAACGTATGTCAAGGAATCGTTTCATTTTCTGATATCGTGATTTTTTTCTTTGATCTGCAAAGATACACTCAACTCGAAGCTCAGCCAAATCTCTTTATCAATAATAAGAAATAATAACTCAAAAGATAGCGAATATAATCAGGTTTATTCATTACTGGCTCCGCTACATGAGTTAATTTAATAGGTGTTCAGTGCATCTTGATAATCGCACCAGTGATCTGTATAAAATGGCAATGCCTGTAATTATCTTCTATTCCTATTTTTAGCAAAATGTCGAACACCAGTGTGCGTTTCAGCATTGGTATGCACCCTCTGTGTAGAGGTGCACATCACTTATTGGTGGGGTTTCTCAACAAACAGAAATTAATTACAGATATCACACTTCAACAACATATTCTCTAAAATAGCTCAAAGACGAAATTCTTGTTCCAATCCACATTTTTTCTAATATTATCGAAGGAGACTTCGAACGTTATTATAAACTATAAAGAACGGATTGCAAATATTCAGCTAGACACTAGTATGTTAAAACTTAATACTTGCCACTCTAGTCCGAACATTAGCGTATGGCTACTTTTTATTGCCATTTTTTTTTAAATTTTGTAATTGAAGTACTAATTTTGAAATAATAGGAAGTTTTTTAAAGTAATATAACCAAAGCATACTAAACATACGCAAAACGCCTTGGAAACACGTATGGCAATTAATCAAACGCGCATACACGTGCTGATAGAGTGGGCACAGCCAAATGAATTACTTAAAAAATAAATGATACAAATGAACGACACAAACGAATAGTATAAACAAATGACAGAAATCTATATCTAGACTGAACAAAACGATGCACGGATGAGTTTCTCATCATAAAACCGATATGTTGGTCCTTGACCTCAAAGTTTTACATAATTTTATATTACATTATGAAGGTAATGTAGAAGAATGCATAAGCCCTGTAGTTATACAAGAGCATAGGAGAATATGAAATGCAAGCATAAATAGATCCAATTAAAGGCTGCAGGACGCAAAACACCGTTAGGATCTTTTATTGGGGTATTTTCGTTGAAAATATACCTCGTTCTGAAGCGGTGGGCTTCGAAATGGGGACTTTGATGATTCGAATATTACCCTCTCAGATAAGTTGCCTAAATGTGACTCCTGTGCAAATACGCCGCTGCTGTATCCCGTTACTCTGGCGACAAGCAAATTACGCACGATCTTATTTTGTTTGCTTGGAGGAGTCTGTTGCTTTGAACCGCTTGCTCCGCCAGATAGTTTCATAACTCGGTCGTTCAGGGCGGCCTGCCGATAAAATCAAATTCGTTCAGCCGAATTACACTGCAATGCTAGCAACACCAAGCAGCTATTGTAAAGAGTACAGAAAAGCTGTACTCGAAGTATATGTGGCCTTTTTTGCTAGAGCCATGCCAACGGTGGCGCCCATACAATTTAAACTAGCTTTTTTTAAAGAACAAACAACGGTTTATAGGACACAAGCTTCATAAAGGTTTCACATACGGCTCAGAAATAAAAGACACCAACTAAATAGTCAGGCCGACACACAGAAAATCATTTTCTAGACAGACGTCAACATAAACGCAATCTTTCGTATTACGTACTTACCTTGGTCATTTTTGGAGGGCACGACTGCGGTACATTTTTAACAGATGCTACTCTCTTTGATGGCTGCTGTGGAGTGCGGAGTGCAGAAGCCCGCTGATGCGTAGCGCTACCCTGCTCAAAGGATGAGATACAATAAATTAGTACACTAGCTTTGGTCACCTCGATACCAACTGCACACTGTTGGTTCAATGATGTATTTATATTACTGCCCAGCCTCTCATTCGATAAGTTTCGTTGCAACACTAAAGTGCTTGCTTATAAGCAAGCATTAAGCGCGTCTACTGAAGCGGACTTATCATCTTATTTTTAGGGTTGAATCTATCCTACAAATATATTTCGGTATATTTGAGTTTCGTCAGCACTGTGTTGAAAGACAAGCTGGCGACCAAAAAATACAGTTGTACGTCCCGGATTACTCAACTTATAATTAAATCTCGTAAACCAGATATGCTTGACAGATTATCGTTAAATATATGAAATCATTATGACATATATAAATAACTCATAAAAATAACGGATTAGGTATTAAACCTTCGATTTAAGGAAGGTAAAGAGCATCCTCCGAGGATTGTGCTTTTCTAACGGGCCTTCACAGTCACTGAGATCGTCCTCTGAGAAGTCTTTCATTTTTCCATTCCGAAGAGCCTCGTATTCAAGCGGTAAAACTCCTATCATCGGCGCGTTATCGATGAGGACCTAAAGGTGTTTTCAAAGAAGATACGAAAATCAAATTACTGTTGTACAGTGTTCATTTAATTCCCAAATTTATTAACGGTTACCACTGCGAGGATGATCTAGTGTCTCTATTTACGATTTCAGCTTTATTCTAATAAAACCATCACTTTATTACCAACTTAAAACTACCTATTTGTACCTTCAAGGCAGTCGTTGCTGATTTGCTAAATTTTTTCACAACCTCTGGATCCATTTCTCCCTGAAATACAGTACTAGGGTTAATTGAAATGTTTGCAGACAAGATAGATCGCTGCAATATTTGAGACCGAAATGATAAGGTAAATTCCGTATTGTGTTCCGTAGATGCAAGATGCTTAGTATCTACAAATATATGCTAGAGTAACCACATTAAGATCGATAGAAACCTATAAGTTCTTCAGAGCCTGAAGACATTTTTGCTCTAGCACGAGGAACTCATCATCTCCTTAGTTTGTTTTCATTATAGATATTTATGTGAGAATCATTCATTATACGCTATATATTATACATAAACAAGTACCTTAACAACTCGAGGCATCAGGGAAGGCGCCAGAACCTTAGCAAGGTTTTCACTTGTCATTTTATTACAGAGATCATTCTTTGCGATTTCCTGAAAGGTCAGTCATAGTGAGCAAAATATGCGTATTTATTTTAAGATCGACGTTTATTCACGCTTTTGAAAACGGCTTGCATTTGCAAGGTGTACCTCTTAGTCCTCAGCACTGCGGAGATCATATCAAGACCGATTAGTGACTGCACAACACAAACCTGAAGAAAGACAGCAATATGTTTTAAGGTGTTTAAGTGAAAGGTGGGTAGAAGCAGACACGTCAGAAGAAGAGCCTGTGTGCTGTGGTGATGGGAATCGAGTTCTACGCATTTGACGAAGATATCGTGCAGCACCCGGGGTACAACCGGTTCCGGCAGGCACCGCAACCATCTGTGAAGAATCAACCACAACAGAACACATTAAAGCGAATGGAAAACGACGTGTAACTATAGCTGCTAGAATAAACCTACTAATTTTCCTAAGCTCAGATAGAGGTTGTATGCTATTCTTCCTGAAAAATTTATGCAAAAACGTGTTTTATCATAACTCGAATGTTTTGTTTTTCGAGTTTACCTGCGTTCAACCATTTACCTTGAAAAAACTATTTGTTGCAAATCAGTCACCGCAGAAATCAGAGGTATCCCACCCATTTCCTAAACTGACCTAATATAACCTGTTAGCTTAAATAGTCTTGATAAAATTCATCTCCACCTTTTGAGCACGCACGTGACGTCGTGAACAGAATACTCTCCAGGGGGAATAAATGCTCCGTTTTTCTCCATGCGGTCTTTCAGCCCCATTACACGCCGTTCATTTCCATTTTTTCGAATAATTCCCTCCTGGTCACACAATTCAAAATTAAACGCATTATTTACATGAGTATACTGGAGTTATCTAACCGCTCCTGTTCAACTTAAATGTGGCAGCCGAGTTAGTTTTATTTTTTTCTGACTGCAGCAGATCTGCTACTGCTGTGAATCACTGTTACAGAAACTCAATACTAAATTAAGAAAATACGTTCAATTGAGGAACTGACAACTCGATGTGCTTACCTGAGTGGCATAGTTTCTGAGGATATACTGGGTAACGGATTCCAAAAAATGTGGTACTGGACCATTTGTCAGCGTTGAGGTTTCCTGCAAGAAAATAGAAGAATATAGATTGCTAAAAAAAAATTATTAGAATCATGTTCCTATCCGAGACAGCCAATATATAGCCTATGAAATACCTAAGATACCGCTTGGCATATTATATAATAATCGTGTTTACGATAAAATGAAGAATAATCCTTTGATGACAGACAATAGTCGTTGTTTGTGTATATTTACCTGTTGTTGGTTTTGAAGAGGTACAGCAAAATAGCCAGAGCTTTCTTGTGCACATCCCGTCGATTCTTCATGGAGCTTTTTCAGTCCACATTTTAACTTGCGTAACTTCGCTGTCGATATTTTCACACTTTTCTTATCCTTATATACATATATACATACATATATATATATACAAATGAAAAAATAAGACCCGGTCAGCAGAGTAGTAATAATATCGTAAGTCCATTGATTTGCGACAAATGCAAATGATTTGCCATAGGGAACCCGAAATAGTTAACTGAAGCAAAGGTTACAATTTTATACGATTATTATGACTTACTCACACACGTACTTTAGCACTAAAAAAAAGCTCTAAATTTTAAACCTTCGACCCACGGCATCTTCGTAAACAGCTGGGGAGTTCTGACTAACATCTCTAAAAGCTGAGCATGATACAGCAAGTATCGTTAACAGAGAGAGCAAGAATTGTCAGTACTGCATCTTATATATACGGTTTAACTAGGATGATACGAAATATGGACAATCTTTACAGTTGGACAACCGTTACTTAGGTTTCATCTATCATGGCACAGGCATCTTAAACATTCATAAAATGAATCTATCTCTCCTTTGTGTATTTATCACGACCAGTACTCTCTCCGAAATTTTAGTCCATTCACGGTTTTAGACTACCAGACATCTCACGTACATCTACCCGACGTCGGCCCGCTTAAGTTATAAACGTTGGAATGTTTATTGACCTTCAAGGAAAATATCAATCTAGTGTGAGTATTAGTTTCTTTAGAAATATTGACCTGTAGAAGTTTGAGGATGTTTGAGTGCAGCTGACTCATTTCGTCTCGAGAGGAATCAGTACGACAGCGCCACGGTGTCCCTAAACCAATGCAAAATTACGTCAGTATCACGCTTGCATAGAGCACTATAACATAAATACTATCGTCGTTTTAATGCTCAAGCTCTTTCAGAGATTCACAACTTATCTAAACATTACTGACTTATGTACTCCTGCTACTTGTTTCTGATGACCCTTCCATTCGTTTCTTTTTCCATTCACACGTTACGCGATAGCTCGTAGATAGCTTATTGTATGTACTTTACTGATATACTGGCTAATATGATTTCTCTATGTCGCTTCGCCCTACGTCTTGTAGAGTGTGCAACGGGTTAAATGATTGCTTATATAATATTTGCATCGAACATATTAGAACTTCGTTAGAAATCAGAAGTTTTGCTCTGTAAGCTGTTTATCATCCAATTGCAAAGGAAAACGGAGCCTCATGACTGCAAAGCGATCAAGTTTTTCGCACCCAAATAACGTACCGTAGCTTACAGGTGAATAAATCACAATCACGAAAAATAAATCAAATATAGCATCACAAATTGTGGACCGCTACGATTTACATGTAGCAGGAATACCTGTGAACTATGAATTCAGAGTTTTGGGTGGATACATTCAGCATCCCATTTAAACGCCTAAAGGTGTGTATGGTAAATAGAAAAGACGTTTTTACCTTAATATTATCAGTGTCTGTTAAACAATCGTGATTATACTCCAATAAATGACAAAAGAAAACAAAGTCACGTTTTCCATGCTGAACTATAACGGGAAGTTTAGAAATTACTGACACACGTGGATGGCTGACAGGCAAAAACGGCCCACTGAAATACTTCTTTCCCGACATGATGAGCAGTTCTTCGATGGTACCGATACAGACGGGGGGGCACCGCTTGCCGCGTTTAACATCACAGTTCGTTTTTATCCGTTAAAAGGTCCATAAAGGTCGTTTAGCTACAATGATACCATGTCCCACCATCCTTTCAGGGACTCCTGCCGAGACTTTATTACTTCGCCTATAGTCGCCGACTAAATAAAATGTTTTCCGCACTTGCTCGTGTTATGCTTTCCTTTAAATGAGTATATCTTCTTTCATAACTTACATCGTTATAGTCACTCATTATCGAAATATTACAATGGCCATGTGCGATGCATTTAGTGGATGTCCTATTAAGAGGGCTAACGGTAATCTATCTTCTTGAAAACATTGACGTAAATCAAATAAACGGTTAGCACAGAAAAGTTTTCTTTTTTATGCCAAGCTGCTGCGGTGTGACAGTGTTTGTTGCGTGTCAAGCCTTCAGTGCTAGAGTCAATGTTACCCTCAATACGTAGCACATTTATGATTTGATAGGATGTCAAAGAGGAGAAAAGGCTTGGTAATCGGACTCCAAGCATGATACTATTCACACAGACTCATCTTTAAGAACAATTTCATATTTGAAATAACAGGGCTCACCTTTCATGAACGCTGGTTCACTTCCGCGCTCAATACATTCCCTCCTAAAACAAAAGTCAAGACATGGCGTCGAATGCACTTTGATGGCTCGATAAACATTTGTTGGAACCTAAAATAAACTTAAGCAGCAGTAAGTTGGATGTCGAATATCAAAAGGTATAGAAATAAGCACCCTTCAACTATCTAGAAAGTCTTGCAAGATAACTGTTCTTCGCCTTAAGCCTTCATTTGGTAAGTAAAATGTTCTTTCTTGCTACACGTGCCTAAATAAGTGCGACGTTGTATTTTTATGTTCCGTTTTAACCTTACACTATATTTATTTATTTAATATGGTGCTCAATATGGTCCACCTCGTGGTATATCTGGATAATATTTTATTTATTAAGTGTAGCCGTTAAATTATTGTGATGACTGGCGTAGAAACCTTTTCGACTAACAATCACCATTGCAGTTGTCCCGTATTATATTCAGTCATAAGTCAAGAGTCAGAAGGTTATTGGAGAAAGTTCTGGGCGACTTTCTAACTACAGAGTATAAATAAATAACATGTACAGATAAAAGAAATCAACATTGATCTTCAACAGCAAAAATGACGAACGGATAGCGTAACTTACTGCAATGCCCCTTGTGTCAGGTAAGTTCCTTTTTTTGTAAAAAAGCACTTCACCATTGAAGCATGATCTGTAAAATTTTGTTTCAGATGAATAACGCAGGTCATACAATATTTTTTTTGTAATAGTATTATTCAACTTAATCTAAGTAAAGTTAGGAAGAATTTCGCCGATGGTTCGAAAATGCGCCTAACTTAAGCGGCGCCCGTTACAAAACAAAAACGTACCACAGTGGAAAGGGTAGCGTACCAGAAGCAGCGTCCGCGCGCCAAGTGATGGTTGCATACCACCGCCATATGAATTAATTACCTCATCCGAGCCCCTTAACAGCTTACGTGACTTATATATATATATATATATATATATATATATATCATAGATGCTTTACACACTACTCAAACAAACTACAAGACAGCGATAAACAAAGCTTAGGAGCAAATGGTAATTGTTTTCCATGTTATCATGGTATAAGCTTGGCACGCTTTACAATAAATGATTGCAGAATTTAATTGCACTCATTGTTCTCTAATCTACTAACGTTTATAATGTCACATATTTGCTGTCTACAAAAAATTGAGTTTATTAAATTTGATCTCAGTTTCCTGATTTATATCACGCAGTATGGAATGCACAAAGCTAACGAAGAAAGAACTGACGTAGTCCTCGATAAAAATGGGAAATCAGAATAATAAATACAGATGCAACAAAAATGTACGGCATTAATCTGAACCTGTTTATTTTTGAAAATAGGCATATTTCGAAAGCAGACTTTGCAATCTGATTTTTACCTCAGCAATTGGTTTTTCGCTCTGCTATGCCTAGCAATTTCCTCTTCTTTGACTACAGTCATTGAATTTAAAAAGTGGATGATGGCTAAGTGCAGTAAATTTACTTAAAAAATGCATGGTAAAATGTTGCCTGTCATTCAATTTTATTATTATTGTTTAAAATTGTGAATTTTATTATTATTGCGAAAAATGATTGTGCTGTCTGTCCATATTCTTCAAAAATTCGCCTGTACCTCAGGTTTATAAGTAGTGACCATCATACGTTATTCAACGTGTATGTGATTTCTACAACTGGAGACCGTTAAAATCGTAATATGTTGAATAGTGGACGTCCTTTTAGCCAAATGGCTTTGAAGTCATATATGATGGCAATGTGGATTGTGTTGGGACGACGTGAATGTTATTTGAAAACAGAGGTTTGGCAGTGAATATGCTAAAATTAGTTAAATGCTTCTATTCAGACTCAAGTAAAATTTCTGCCAAAACCGCTATATTTTACAGTTTTATTATGATAAAGGCGTGACTGATACCCAAACCGACAAGAAAATCTTCACGGCTATGATAGAGATACGTTATTAGAAGAAGCGGCGCAGAACTAGTTCTGCCACTTTCGTTCTGGAAGGATCGGTGTAAGAAAGCTCAATGTTTGGGCGACACACGAATCAACACAAAAGAGTTTACTCGGTCATGTCTTTATTAAGAAAGCTCTACCGAAATGCTACAAAATCTAGCTATTTCTAAAGCTAAATGTTGACCACGAGTAACAAAAAACGTTTGAGGATAACGTGCAAAGAAAAAAAAATGTTCCAAAATATGTGGCAAAGCTTCGGCTAATGCTAAAGAAGGTAGTGTTACGTGTTTCGTAGAAGTGCATTGCAAAGAAAAGCATTATGGATTATTGCCGCCTCTTAAAATGATTAACTTACACCTTTACAATTAATAACTAACAAGAATAGATTGTGAGTGAAAAAAATCAACCGAGGCTAGTGAGTAGAAAAATCATTATATTTCAAAAAACATCATATATATTCAAATGCCGGGCCTCATACATCTTTAACTACCCGCCACAAATTAAGAGAACTTTGGTGGAAAATTTTAAAGTATTGGCCGAATAGCTCGGATCTTGCATTATCAGACCAACGTCTGTTTCGGTCTCTGCAGAACTCCCTGAGTTTTTTAATTTAGTTTCAATGGGAAGTGCAAGCATCACTTCTCGCGATTTTTCGCCAAGGAACCACAAAAGTTCTCTAATGATAGCGTTATGCTGTTACCTGAGAAATAACCTGATCAAAACAGTGCACGTTCAAATTCATCATAATGTTTTAAAATATAAAAGATACTTGCTTTAATCAGAACTTAAAACAATCAATACTTTTTCTACAACCGAATAGGTCAGAACTTCTACAAGCAACTACACAGGGTCCTCGTTCAGTTAGTAGGATATTTGATAAAGATTAGAACGGATAGCCAGAGTGTAACTGATTACATCCGAACTGCACCGATGGAGCTACACCCTCTTAATCTTTTATTTGTCCGAAAAAATAGCTGGCATAAATTCCTGTCACGATAGCTTATCTCGTTTGAAATTGAGTATAGCCCAAAAATTCCCATGCGAGCTTAAGCGTAATGTGCTATCAACCACTGGATAAAAACGTAACCTCTTACATTCTGCATGATACGCTATGAGGAACATCAGATAACACTCAAATATGTTATTCCTTGAATAAGAAGAGGATAGCAGGCATATAACAAAGTACTGTGTACATTAAGAAAACAGATTGTCAAAGTAGTGCATTGTTATAACTTCGTATATTTATATAAACAGATTATAACTTCGGTATAAACGATAATGCCGACTTCCAAGCGCACACTTGCATTTTATTGTAAAACCAGATTTCCCATAAATTAGTTTGTCTGCCAGACAGCCGAATTAAGTAAATTAGAGAGCCAGAGAATAAGCTTATCCATAATTAATGGATAGTTTAACTTATTCAGTTTGCACGCGCACATTCGTTTATCGAACTAAATATAAATGTTTCAAGCTTTGGCGTCTGGTGTTGCCATTAGGCCCTGTATGAGATGACTGGTCCGTTGCAGCACTCGATTGCAGATCTTTGCTATGACAGTTAAAAATAATTTTTGTGCTATAAACCGCTTCGACAAGCACACGAGGTAAAGCGTTTGTTTACAGTATGAATAGTCGAAATTTGCATAAGTATATGCAAATGGAATAAAGCGCTTTCAAAATGCATGTTCATCGTTAGTGGTAGACGGTAGGTTTTTGTAGTATGAAGCACGCGAGGCTATCTTTATGATAAAACACACGCTAACAGTTTGAATTGGCAGGATTTATTGAAGAAGTTTGTTTATATCGTAGAATCTTTCTAAACTCATCGATACATTTGTTCTAAAGAAATACTGTTACAATTATTTCGGAAAATAAATACATGATTATAAAATAGACCAGCTTATTTATATATGTTGTGCATATATATGTAATCGCATGCTACTTATGTGACACCAAGTGACTATTTTGTTACATTCTTTCAAAAGTTGTATTTTTCACCATATGCGCATACTGGTAAAGCACGTCACGAACGAACTCTAATTTTCAGAGTTTACACGACATTGCACGTCTGCGGACTTCTTTTTTACTTTTTTTTTTTGATTTTTTGACAGTGCACTCATTGTTTTCATTTTAGGAAAGTGACTTCACATGAACGACACTTTTTCTACGAAGGTCTCTGAGAAGGATAAAAGAAGACCTTTGCCTCAACTTTACTTGAGCAGCGGTCGGTTGCGTTAGGAAAATCTAGTTATACTTAAATGCATATAAATTGGGATTGCAAATGCGTAGAGAAGCCTAGATTAATTCTCTTAATATTCCACTTAAATATAGTTGTCCGGCACTTAATTTGAATTTCGCTGATAACTTATTCTTATTTTTTCACAGCCATGCTTTTGCATATGAGTTTCGGCATAGTCTGGCTGCGCCACATGATTCTCTTAATAAAAGTATGTATTTTGTACGCTGTATGTATAAATCATTCACAACCCAAGAACTAAATATGGTAAACAACAAGCAGAACTGCATTCTAATGATTCTAGTCTGTCTTTATACCTTACGTGAACTCTTCCCCTCACTTCCGTGATTGGTAGACATATAAAATAGTTATATATATATAATAGGTAAGCACATACAGCATTGTATTTCTTAATTGTTACTTCGAAACGGCTTACGTTAGTCTCATTCATTTTGCTGCCGGTATCGTTGCACAGAATCGTCTACCTCTGTACTCAAACACATCCTATGCCAATTAGGAAAAATGTGCAAGAGCCTATAATTATTCGCAAATTTTTCATACTATATTGTCAACGTAGTTGACCACGGCTTATTTGAGTCAATAGTCCTTCCGCACTACCATAACCCATTGACTCGCATTTGCTGACCGTTTTGTTGTTGATGGTCTCGATGTGATATTTGGTTTCTACCCTCTCTTAGGGTGTCTTTGTCAACGTTATCGATACATATGTTAACTATGAGAATCAGTAGCTTTCTTACCTTCTGCCTCTATTTTTTTTTTTACAGTAGATAATCCTATGATTTGAAAAGTAAGAATATGCATTGAGCGTTCTTTTCTTAGATTACTATATGGATACCCAGCCCCCTCTGCAAGCAATATAAGCTAATACAAACAGTTATAAGAAAACTGTTATATTACGATTACTTATCCGGAATCACTAATTATTCTTACTCCATTCAGCTTGATTCATCAGGAAGAAGAACTTCACAATGTTAGAGGAGATAAAGGAAGATCCCTAAATTATTTAACTGTATGTGGTGTTAAAAGATTACAGGATGATCAAAGATATTATATTTTCACTTGATATAAGCACGCATTAATTCGACATGGCTTCTCGATATTTCCTGCTTAAGGAAACATATACGCCTAACAATAAGCATTACTAATTTATTTAAATAATAGAGTTTAAATCCTTATTATATTATGGCTAGAAGAGTTTCACATCTGCAAAGCTAATTTCTCAATTATTTTACACTTCCAATGATTGATGGACTAATGGACTTAAGAAGCAGCCCTTCACTAAAATATGGTTACTTATACGGATCAAAATAATTGAATGCTGCTAGGACCTTTGACTAAGCTAAAGGAAAATCCCGAACTGTTCCGAGGCACAAAAGCATCAAATGTTTTAAGATAATGTACCGTAATCACGGTACCTTTATAGACAACGCTCATTAACTTCAAATACAAGTAATCTGAGTGGCACCAATTCAATCTATAATGAATTACTGAAACATCTGTTAGATACTCACTGAGGGTAATGGCTGCGAATAATTATCGTTCGTATTCGTATAAAAACAAAATGGTTTTAAACATTCATTCTCACTAAATTCTTAATATCATATCTAAAATATATCTTCTTCTTAAAAACTTCTTAAAATAAGAAGTAGTGGAACACAACTAGTAGAAGAAAATAAGTAGTTCTAGAACGTCAGCTTTCAAAGGAGGCTACATATCAATTGGTATAAAAGCATAGGACAAAAGTGCCAAAGGTGCCTCACGGACAGCCCACCACGCGCTGTTCCCCACTGGGGCCAACTCAAACGTGCAATGTATATTGCAAATAAATATCTGTGCACATGGCACAAGATCACTCGCATGGTGAAATCTACTAGCTAGTCGGCTAGCGTTGCTCGTTGGTGGTTCTTGACGCAGTTCTGGGTGCTTTTTGACCCACGCCATAAGAGTTTTAGGTTGCTGCTCTAGAGGTTAAAATCGGTTAAGCATTAGCTTGGATTTTTATACGAGTCACTGGCGTAACCCACCTGTACCTATTTCTTGATTCGGTAAAAGATTGTATGAAATATGGATGATACAAAAAATGCACACGTCCATTTTTCTAACTGCACTGTGCCACTCCAGAATTGCAGAGGAGATAAAAATCAGGTAGAACAATCAACCGAAACATCATACTACGATACTGTGGCCGTTTCATGATGTCCGTCTTCGATATATTATGTGGATTCCGCTAAAATTCCAATATTTGAAATTGAGCTATACTAAAGGTTTGTATATGTAGAGCAGTTAGTAGAAATGTCCTTGGTAGTCAGCACCTGATGGACGATGCCATACAGTGCCTCCCGGAGAACTCGGAGAAGAGTGTGACGTCATCGGAGAACCAGATGAAGCACTTCGAGGCTCCTGAAACTGAGTCACATACGACGGGCAAGCCACATATTTACTCAAAATGGCACCCATTTAAATCTTCTAATATACATAGATGTAGATTGACAGACATATATGGATGGAAAAAATCTTGAATCGGGGCAATCTTATCCGTTTAAAGAGAGCAGTGGTTGTCTGGCTGTTTTTGTATTGCAGCTATTAATGTGCTAAAGGACAAACGTTTTTCTTGAGTTTACGTTGTAATAGCGTGCATGAGGAACAATATCGACGAAAACGACATGACAAACTACATATGCATCCTAGGATGTACTTGCGACGCCATTTTTCGATATAATAAAAAAAAAAAAAGAAAAGTAGCGTTGTACACTGTATGTTACGAGAAATATACCTCCAGCGGGGCTATGGCAAGTCAGACGCTTTTGTCTCGTGCAAATAAACAAACAAACTGAACAACTGAATCATAGCAAAAATAGAATCGAAAAATGCTGAACGCTTTTAATAGAGCAATGCATTAGTGCTCCATAGTGTCTTTGCAAAATCACATCAAACTACGGATGATAGGGGTCTGCGTAAGTTTAGCATGCGTACGCGGCGTACTAATAAGACTCACTGAGTTTTGTGGTGGCCATTTACCTAAGTGAGCTAACCGCAGAAAAGGACGTGCTGTTATTAGTGTATTATACACTGTACGCTTAGTGTTCAACGAAACAGCAAGATATATATCGTGTCATCATGATTATGATGCTGATAATGATACAGATAAAAAAGATGAGCGGCAGACGCGATGAAACAACATGCGCTATCTCAATGCTAAGCAACATCGTCAAGTACAGATCGAAATACAATTTCGAAGAAGGCCAAAACGACTTACTGAATTCGACTTTTTGAAGCTGGGTGATTGCATGCACGAAGACTTCCTGCTGATGAAGAGGGTTCTCATGGCTATAATGAAATTAAAATGCCGAAACAGCTCAATAGACTAGAAAATAAAACTAAACACGAGAGAAAACGCTACAAAATAGAAATGGATCTGCATGGCGATTGAGTAGAATCAAAGCGCTAAAAAACTCCCAAAAAACTTTATTTTGCGATTCCATTCATTTCCTGGTAAAACTACGCAATACGCTTTATTTGTTTGACGTTTTTACAAGGATGTGGAATATATCAAACATATTGAATACAGACTGTGGCACCTAGACGCTACGTATAAATTACAACACAGCTTTAATGTAAGCATTCGAGCAACTAAGAGAGCATTCCGGCAGAGTTTGTCGGAGTTTTTCCACATGCAGAACCTGCTCCAAATTTATATCGGGTCTCTCGTCATGAGACTTCTGTTAGATGACGTTTAATTTGGAGTACGTCCAATATCAGAGCGAATCAATTATTTAGCACTTAAGCCCACTAAAAACATCATGGTCTAGGTTCTGATCTTACCCGCAGCATCTGCATGAGCTCGTCTAAATGGACAATCAGATCTCTCCGCGAACTTTGTAAGCGCCCGAGCTGCTCCTCCAAATCGCCCTTCCGCTTTTTGAGCAGTTCTAGTTCACTTATACCGGCAAGTCCGCTCCCGGTGCCCATTACAACTTCAGGCCCTCCCAATCCTACCGGACCATCATGACCTTCCAAAGTTGCCGGGCTTTCCGCTGCTAATATTGCAACACTGCCCCGCCCTTCCATCGTTCTGGGATCCGATTCCACCTAATCGGAATCCGAACAAAGAATTCCCTTTTAACTGAACTGGTGTTGCTGAAAGGTAAAAGGCCCAACCAGAATGACTGATCTTGTTCTTTGGCCAGAATTAGCTGGCGGTAGGCATACGAAACAAAACTAAGCATCAATGTAGACAGCCCAAGTGAGGTGTTTAAAAAGTCGTTATATCTGAATCAATGTCTAACAGCGGGACTGGACGTAGAACTCGAAGAAATAATGTTACAGAAAGGAGACACGCTTATTTGGGAGAAGCATTGTAGGATAGTTCGATCCCGTTTGATATTATCTATTTGATCAGAAAACGCCGTTCGGAGTGTTCGACGTAATGCAGATTCAGAGAGAAAATGTATTACTTTTTGAACAAATATCCGTCCGTTTAAACCAAGAGCAATAGCCTATAAGTTTTCCTGTTTTGGCATTGTTTCAAATATCTTTTAATCGATTTCTCCTAATAAAGCTATGATGGCGGTTAAGCTCGTAGCTTGACTTGAAGCTAATTGCCATTGCTAATTGATTGCACATACGTTTTTTAAAATATGAGCCAAAAACAAGCATAAGATAACTTGTTTATTCGGAAGACGGTACATATTGGTTCACGTTAGAAAATATGTCTTAATATCAGCTAATTTGGACCCCCAGACGGCTCCGAGGTTAACGTAGTTGCCTAAGCTTACTTGCCTCTTTACAGCATGGGAACAAGTTCTAAAATGTGGGTTATATGGTATCGATATAGCCCTCGAGGGCATTAGCGATTTTTTTTCCCTGAGAATTTTTTAGGGTTATATGGTACCTATAAGATAAACGTGTAAAACTGTAGTTTGCGAGACCGCTTTATTTGAAACGTAACTTTTACACTGTTAGTAAACAAAAATTTCATCTTTAATTCCTAAACCGTCCTTAATTCCTAAACGGTTTTCACTGATCAGAATCTATTGGTAATATTTGCATGCCTTACAACGGTAGCAGTGCGTGCTTCGCATAATATAGTTCCCTTTCATATACCTGTAGATGCTTCATACATTTATCGAGGCTAGATTAATCTCTCGAAGAATCTGAAATGGGTGGTTTTATACGAACGCATTAAAGCCTACATAACTATTACGCGGCTGAATGCCCAAACGTCATAGAACCTCACGTGCCTCTTATACACGCGTATATTATTTCTGTGATTAGATTTTTACAAAAAAAGGCCGTCTATGAAAACAATATATGCCGTGAAACGATGAAATCAAAATACAACCCCAAAATATTGCGTCGTTAACTGAAAGTCCCGCCAGCCATACGTACTACATAAGTTATGTGTGCGAGGAGAATAATTGATTGTACAATTTTGTAAGGAAGCCATGGTAAATTTCATCGATTAGTGAAGTCGTTCAAACAAGTCTTCGGGTGGAACTCACACAGAACGTTAGTCAAGAACAACTGCACGAGAAAGTTACAACAAGACCAGTTAGAGTATATATATGCAATAATTCAACTTTAACTTACTTTACTGGATCGTCAGTACAGCAAGTAGATGAGTTACCGCATTTGTGCCTAGTGTATTTCACAATGTACGATTAATTCGTATTGATTTTATGAGTTACTAAGCATGCACTAACAGCATCAACATTACCCTAGTAAATTTGCTTTAATTACCTTAAATGTCTCGTAAGTTTAACCGATACAACAGTATAATTTAGTACCAAATGAAATTAAACGAAACCATAAAAAAGTTCCTCCTAAGTCCCAACAAAAGCAATAACTACCTCACGTCGAAGTCGAAGTATTTCCTTCATCATTTCTCTATTGCGTGCTTCGAGGCGTGCAACGAGCAGTTGTTTCTCTTCTAGACTTTCATCGCGCGTCCACTCCGAAGCAGAGCTATCCAGGTACCCTTGATCACGTTCGGGAGGTAACTGCTAGAACGAAAAGCAATGTACAGCACATAGAAATGGTTTGTCTTCGTTCTTATTGTTTGTAATATTTAAATTTATAAACATTTACATTGGGTTCTCATGCCTTAGTGATGGTCTCACATTATAAAACGTACCGCAACACTAACCGTATTTTGTGGTCTGTTCATGTTACTGCTGTAGAGATTTCCAGCTGAGGTACAGAGGCCAGTGGATGCCGGAGAAGCCTCATTTAGCCTCCGAGAAAAACGTGCGATTAACGAATGTTCTTCGTCAGGAGAAAATTCGTCTGATATAAAAGAGGCAAGGGGCTCGGCCATTGAATCTAGGCTGGAGTAAAGTTCACGCGGAGGACTGCCGTTAACACGTGTCGGTCTGTGGAAAAGATTATCATGCATCAAAAAAAATCTTATCAGAAATTCGTAACTGCAGTGTTTTTTATTGCAAAAGACATAAAATATATAGGTGCATTTTTTGTTTGGATGACAACGTTGCTTTGACGTACATAAAGTATGTGCATTGCTGACTGAATAAACGTTCTCAAAAGGGCGAATATTAAGTATGCCCCGCTTTCATACAATTCTTCTGTTGGCGCAATGGTTGGCATATTAAAATTAGCTACAGTAAATTGAAGACCGTTGATTCGAGTAACAACACTACGCAATTGGGTTGTGTGAACAGAAAAAGTTATTACTAATAATTCTGGTGATTTACGTGTAACGAAGGCTATGAGATGTTTTATGTAGCGTGCCATTAATGATTACTATGGACAAATTGGAAAAACAGAGAGAAAAAGCATTAAACAAAAGCAAAAAAATGTGTTCCGTAAATTATGATTCAATAATACCTGCAAATAGTCTTGCTACAACGAAGAATATATGTAAAGATAATCACCCTAAAGGTGACTGATCGTTCTAGCTTACTATCCACATTTATCTTCTCGTTTTTTATTGTTCCGTAAGCTGGGATTTCAACGCACCCGTGTCCAAAGGTTTGCGAATGTCCAGCCGTATGGCCAGGTGTGACGGCATAACGGACGGTGCTTCTGGTAAGAGTTGGGGTGGTGTGAGGGGGTGGCACAATATGCTGCAGATTGAGCGGCGTTGTTGGTCGATCTACCACACGAGGAACTGTCGAGTCCCCCTTTCTCTCGGGGACGCAGCGAAACGATTTGCGAAGTGAGTGACCCAATTGTTTGGAAGGTGGCTTCTGCAATGATATTTAACAACTTTATTTAAATATTTGAAACTGATTTTTACTATTTTGTCATGGAATATCCTTAGCAAAAAGGTATTTTCACCATCTGACATGCCGAAATGGTCACACTCTACTGCCATACGCAGACATATTCACCTAGGTAAATAGCAGGAAATCCGTAGTTTCTAGGTATATCACATAAAGATCAACTAGAGACAAATTATGACATTGACGTTATAGATTCTCATATCAAAAAGGGCTAGAAAAAGTAACCTCATTGCTTTAGCAATTCTAGTCAAGATTAAGTGTTTCCTTACGTATGTCGTATACTCTTTGCATTGATGTTGAAGCGAATGCTGGTTTGACGTGCGGCCTTTCCAAAAACAATCCTGACACAGATGGTAGTTGTAACACCGTTGGCATTTGTAACGGAACCCGTAGAAATGTGGGGAACGACATGCGTCGCAGGAAACTGGGTGAAGAATATCTTCAACAGCGGCCATTTTTCCAACTAGCGGGAACCACAAAACGCATTGTGGTCCAGGCTCAGTCAACATCACCTGTAGGAAATTGTTGATCGTATACTTATGTTCGGGTGGGAAAAGTTCCGTTGACAGGTTATCACTATAAGAAAACGATGGACTTTCCAGCAGCGACTCTGGTATACAGAGCGCCGCTCGAAGGAAGAGCGTCAGGCGTGTAGGCAATAACCAGCCGCTCGAGTCCGCGATCAATGAAAATATGTCTGAAACGTGTACGTCACGTAAAACGCGCAACTGTTAGCACAAATACGTGTGCAGCCATATGTGATTTTACGCTTGATCCTATTGAGCACACAGTACACATCAATTCTTTATTCAGTACAAACAAAGTCTTTCATCTTTACAAAATGTTTAAAACATCGAAACCCTCAAGAGGATGTAGCACCATTTTCAATTGTTTCAATACACTAAGTGACTGTAGCTTTTCACAGTTCCCGTTGTTGGAGCTCG
The DNA here is from genome assembly GCF_002532875.2 of Varroa jacobsoni. Taxonomy (NCBI): domain Eukaryota; kingdom Metazoa; phylum Arthropoda; class Arachnida; order Mesostigmata; family Varroidae; genus Varroa; species Varroa jacobsoni. The sequence continues at coordinate 134,650 of NW_019213697.1, forward strand.
GAGCTGATCCATTTTCGCATAATGCATTTGAATATTAACAACCATACATAAGTGAAATACACAGCGAAATAGTGTTGAATTGCTTCTAAAGAATACCTTGATTGCACTCCCGGTAATTCTTTTTGAATACACAGTTCCCAAGAAATTAATTTCATTATTACTGATATCTAATCATCCGGTTAACCGCTCTGTTTTTCCATATATGCACATGCCCGTTTAATCGTGTAGTTAATATCTGATGCATAACAAATTAGTAAAATCAATTACGTACATCGATAGATATCAACTGTTTTTCCGCAAGAGAGCATAGCTAGAAACACTTTGATGCTAAGAGCAGGAATGGCTCCTGTTCGCGAAAGAGGGTCGGACGGCGCTAGCGCACTCGGAAAGGTCGCTCGAAGCCATCCTAGCAATGCTGATGAGACTACAGACGGATCGACTTTTTCGGTTGCCGGAACGCGTTTGTTCAGCTGGCATCAACATAAATAGCATAAATTATTAGGTCTTGTATGGATACGTTTGTGTGAAATTCTATTGACCTCCAAAACAGTTTCTTATATAAATACAACAAAGCAAAGATTAAATATAACTTCGGTATACAAAGAGACACTGAGTAAAGATAATTGCTATACCTGTTCATATAACGTTGTGAGTAACGCTGCCACTCTTGGCAGATCAACGGGAGCTTCAGGCGCAACCTGATTCAGAGATTGCTCCCGAACCGCCTCAATGACGTTCCAAATATCGATCTGGTTAACTGCGATTGCGAATATCGACGACCGATGAACAACATTCCGCAGCAAATGCAAAATAATTAAAAATTAATAAACAAATATAAAATTAATGATCATTGATTACAATTATTGATTGATGTGACCTTTAATTTGCGAATTCAAAAGTTGCAACATGGATGCATACAAAATTACTACTTATTGTTTATCATCATAATCAGATATTCCGCAATGACTCATTCTATAACTAAACTATATCCAAAATAATTTTATTATTATGATTAATTATGCATATATATGTTTGTGCACCAAGCTTTACTATGAGTGTGTACGATAGGTATACTGCAGTCGTAAATAGGCGGTCATATAAATATTATAAAGTATGGCACTTTCTTAAGTAAAGAGCTTTAAAAGTTGCTCATATTGGTCTCTGTTTCGCAAGAAGTGCAGGGTACGCGGCCACAAATAAAACTGGCCTATATAAGGCTATAATTATAATATATATCATGCTATACTCACAATAGAATCGTCGTTGCAAATAACGGATTTTGCACGCCATACGATACGACGCGAATCGTATACTGTCGAAATCTTGAGTACCTGTAACATACAGAATGAGAGAACATTTGCGCCATGTATATATAAATTTTAAGAAAATGGTTTCCAATGAGATTTAGAGTAATCATTAAGGTTTTACTTGACAGGTTCATTGTAATCAGTTACTTGCAAAACATTCAACTGGTAGCAGTATAGGTATACTTCTGGATGGCCAATTTTAATCTGATTCAACATTAATCCTGGACCGACTTTGTGATCTTTTATCAGCCAGACCAAAGTAATAGTCACGAAAGATGATAGATTAGCTATTGTAGCGTAATCCGGTACCAACCGCACATGAGCCTTGCCCATGCTTAACCTTAAGTTTTTCTACATTCAGACGTCAAATTACACTTACGATGGAAGGGCAGAGGTCAACATTCATCCATGGTGTGACGTAAGTTCTTAAGCCGTATTGCTCTCTCAGTCCAGTAGCTCATTATTGTCAGTTACATATAACCTTATTTCGCTCCATAATTTCGTTCGCTGTTTTCGTCTTTTTCACTTCTTATGTTTTAATTTCGCAAAGTTACTTCCAACTATCCAAAGTGACTTTACTATACACATACATAGGTAGTATAAATTCTATGGATCCAACTGCTTAACAGATTAGTGTCGGTAATCGGGCAATTGAATTTCTCACTTCGTTTGTTTAGGTATCAGCTATATCATGTTATGCTAGCTTTTAGCCTTTGAAGCATATATGGGTCAAGTCACATCATCGAAGCAGTTAACTGTCAGACTGCAAGAATTTGTTGAAACTCAGAAAGGATACTGTTTTCTTCTTCGGCTATATATCACGTTTTTCTGCTGAGTATAACTACGAGTAACTAATTAACTCCTGATAATACGATATAGGAGTTGCTTTTTCGCTCAATATGAAATGTCACGCATGACGGAACGATGTAGACCTGCTTCCAAAACCCCAGACATACAATTTTGATCATCTTTTGATTCTTGGTGTGGCGTTAACAGCAGGAAGCACAGCTGTAATTTTTGACCTGAGAACGTATAACATTTGGAAATGTCCCTGAAATAGCTATAAAAGAAGTGCAATATAATGTGGACGGAAACAAATTGGTAATATAAGTGAATCGCGAAATTTCGGCAAAACACGGAATAGATGGGTCACAGAATTAAGATCTTATTATATCCATATTACCGAATTGTCATATGGTTATTCCAAGAGATCCGTTTAATTAAACGTGAATGCCCTAGGTAGAAAGTATCTATTAAACTTTGGGACGGCATAGGAAATTTAAAGCCTCACTCAGGGAATGATGATTCAGGAAACAGCTTATAATGAATGAAAATTATTTTTCATTTATTATAAAGTCTAGGCGATCAATGTCTATTGAAGGTGAAAGCCAAGTTCCTGGCACTGTTGGCTACGTTAAAGTTTTATTTTTTTGAATACCTTATTCGAAAAAATAAAACAACGGTAAAACCATAAGACACAATTATAGATACGTATATGTCTTTAAAAAAAGAACACTTGAGGAATAACTCGGAGTAGCAGGATATGGTGGATGGATCCTGAGCACATGTCTTTTTATAAGCAGCTAGAACGTCGGAGTACGAGAAATCAACGACAGCTGGCCGATGAGTGACCACTGCTACATGTCAATTGTAATTTGTAAAGCGTTTTAAAAAAGGGAGAAACTAGGTTTTTAAGCTAAAAGTCATCTCTGACTTTCATTGCAAATAGTACCTTTCACCTTGTGAGGTTGCATGAGCTGACTCAGATCAGTTCAATTTGACTGAAATTGACTTTAGTTAAAAGTAAAGGCAGCAGATAGTGCAGTGGTAACCCTATTATTTATTAGCGTGCTAGTAGAGGTTCGACACTGCAATTTGTCTAAGATTATTAAAATCTTCAAATAGTTGTTCGTAGTGAAATATTTGAGGACGCGCTAGGCAGACTCCAAAAAAGCTATTCGGTTTTCATCACATACATTACGATCATATTAATAATGTACGTTAAAATAGATGTCAATATGGGTCATTCTCTAGCTAAATATCTGATTAGGATATTCATTATGAGCTTTTCTTGACTCTATATAGCACGTAATTTACTATGCTCAGCATACTTTTTTCATCATCTTACACGCCTTGTTTTATAAAGTGCACACACAGCAATGTTAGAAAGAGGGATTAGAGGTGATGTCTCAACACGAAAGAGCGTTCTTTAAAAATAAAGAATAAAAACAGACACCCAGCCCGCAATACGTTTAAATAAGTCGATATATTACAAATAGGTTATATATGAATATACATGTTTCCGTGGCAATATTAAATCTAGCAAAACCACTATTGTATTCTTGGATAACTTATCATTCTCGAAATAAACCATTAGAAGCTAGGAAGAGGCCACCAAAAAACTACAGCTCTATTTGTAGTAAGTGGATGTAGCACCAATACTGCTCACAAGTTAGTACATCTTGATGTTTTAACTAATCAGCAATGCCCTGTGTGCTGCCCTGTGTAATCTGCTATATAGAAAAACAGATCACTTCAGCTAGCTAATTTTACTAAGCCATCAGTTATTGTATTAGATCTTGCTACAATATTCATTTCAGACTATTAGTGTACCTAATGACCTTAAGATGATTATTTCAGTCATTTCGCCATTACAAATGCTGAATAGTTTACGCCAAGTGACGACACTTCCAATAGTTCCCGTATTGTTAGGACAAATTTACTTTCTTTGGCCCGAAGCCCGTTTTGCCATTTTCCGCCTTCGGCTTACGCTCTTGACCCGTTTTTTACTCTGAAAAAGTGACGCGGGCTACTACTGCGCGAAACTACTGTTTAGATCGTCTGCTGCCTGATAGCAGTGAATTTACTCAAGCACGTTTCATATTACAGGCCTGTATAAAATCCAACTTCCAAGCAACATGCAGTTCCAGAGCAGCTTTTTTTTTAAAATTTTGAATCGAGTTTTAGTACTAAATGAATACTTTGCTTTAAAAGGCACTAACAGTTACGATAGTTTCCCCAGAGGAGCAGAGAGGAAATTCTTAAAATCATAAGAAGCTTTTTGACGGGGGAAACCGCCAATAATGTTGCAATAGTGTCACGTAGTCGATCTGTCAATAAAACCTTCTTTGCGTCATTTAATACTGAGCACAAGCTTGAAGGCATCCGCATATTTTATGTCAAATTATTCACAAGTGTCGCATATAAATAATAGCTTTGTAGTAGTACCCTAGCATTTTTACTTAGGATTTTAATTGTCTTCCACCTTAGAGCAATATTTTTAAATGAATGCGTTAACAAATAGCATATATTATATCTAGTTCATAATGCTTGCTATTCAGAGTCACAATGCCTATTTATGCCAACAGCTCATCAGAAAAGGCAAAACGAAGATGGAATAGATATTATACATAAAATTTATTAATTTTTGTTGTTGTATGGTGTTTGCTTCCTACCTCTTCAGTGTTTTAATTAAAGAAGAGGGAACTTGCTGATGTACAGGTGCTTCTTTTTATGTTGAACACATTATGTTACTTTTAACTGGCACCAATGACCCGTTACAAAACCCTCTGATCTTCCAGTAAGGCCTTGAGTAACGGTCAACAATGCTTCTACCATAAATGTTATCGTTGACTACTGATACTATGACGAAAAGCACGTTCAGAATGAATACATTTTGGGCATTAACCATTTAACATAAAGGACAAATCCATCACGCTCATACGCGGATGTGCCCATGATTGCCGTCTGCATTCGTCTCAGAAGCCGGTGCTTCATATCTGTTCCGATGGCCAAATGAAGCCTAACAAACTCCAAATTAACAAAATAAATTAAAACGCCTTTTCTAGCTTCAGTAACACGACATGATATAGAATAAGTACTTTTATGTACACATGGTAATAAAACAAAACTGTCGTTAAGAACAAACTTTCAGCTTAAATAATTATTTTTCCCACAGGGGAACGTGTCTAGAATCCGGACAAGGTACTGATAGTCATATCAATGAAAAATCAAGTTCCTTTATGAAGGCTCTTCCATGTAAGAACTGTGAACACAAGGTATGAAGCACAATAGTAATAGTAACATTAAAATCACGGTATTATGTAAATATGAGAGCAGTGATGAGACTAGCATGTCATATATAAATTAATGATCAATTAATTCATTTCGTTTTCTATCATATTATTATCATATAATAGCCATCGCTACACGCGGATGCGGACGGAGAAGGGAACCACGAAGGCGGAGATGACCGAAGCAACTGCGGCCGGACTAGCAACTATTGAATAGAGCGCAATCCGAAGACAATTTCGTATACGCATGCGATCTATAACGTAAAAATGTTTTCTTCTTGAAGGGATGTATTAAAACTATCGAACGAAATGTTTGAAGTAATCAAAAAACGAAATTATGCACCCAATCCTTGTGTGTGCATAATAATTTGTATCTAAAAGATGACGAAGTAAAAACCTATTCACGGAGCGAAGAAGTCCTTAAGAAGGCTGCTCCTGCGCTTTTCTGCGATGGCCATCTGATTGCCGAGATCCCCCCGCTGCGTGGTTTCTGCTCGTTCCAGCTTCCAGCTGAGATCCTCGATTTCAGCTTCGAGCGTTGCCTGCTGATATTCAAACAATTCTTTTCGAGGGCCTGCTTCGAGATAATATGCATATGGATAAGTGTACTGCAATGTGTACCGACATTTTGCCAGCAGAGTGGCCGCGTCGAGCAGATATTGCCAGTCAATCCACGTTCCTTGTTTAGCCATTACCTTCTGGTTGATTCTGTCTTGAATTTTCCTACGAGTCACTTCTTCAAGCCGAAGCGATCGGGCGTGGTTTTCCCATCGCTCAAAATAGAACAGGTACTTCTTAAGCGCTTCGCGTGCCTGAGCATGAGCTGACTCGTTGCCAATATTCGGATTCTCTTTGTAGCGGCTACACTCGTAATACTGGCTGCCGTGCATTTTCCAGTCTCCTAAGCACATCCAGCAAAATTCATGCCTGCACCCATAACACTGCATGTGGTTACAGCCGCCATTTTTCTCAATACAGACGTGACATTTCGGGCAGTCCTTTGTATTTGCTGAAATATAATTGGCTGTTTCTGAGTCATCAACGCATTTCGTGATCCATTTCTTGATCGTGTCACAGTCGGCCGGCGCATGATAGTCGTAACCACAGAGCCAGCAGAACTGCGTACCACAATACGTGCATTTGACACGTTTAGCTTGAACCTTTTCTGCACGTACAACAGCCTGGCAGTTCTTGCCAGGACAGAAGCGTAGATGTGGATGACTCCGAATCCAGTCATTCAGGCAAAATTGAAGGTAACGAGTCCTTAACGCGTCGTCTTTTTGAGATGATATTAGTTGTAAAACGAACGCCTGTGCAACGAGTATATCGCAACCTTGCCCCATGCAGGCAATGTCCGTTGATCGTCCCTGGCCAATCTGCACCTCAAGGTAAGTGGCCCAGCAATCGGTGCAAAACTGATGTCCACAATCTAAAGAGCGGAACTCTGACGGACGCAAACTCTGTAAACACGTTTGGCAGCAATGCGCGTTATTGTTATCAGGTGGCACCGTAACGGCGCGTATCCGGGCCTGTTCCAACGTAAGTGCTGCGTTGTGCCTATAACGATCAATGACATCTTGAGGATCCCATGCGAAATGATGTAATAGCATGCGTGCAATTCCCGTCTCCGGTATAATTAGAGAATCCTGAAGTTCCTGCACTGCAGCGGCTAGCATCTTGTCAGCTTCGTCTAACGTGATACACTCAAAGGCGAACGCCTCAAAATCCTTTTCGGCAGGATCTGGCTCCATATCGCCGGAAGCCGAATAGTAGTCACGGTCATCAACCTCGTAAAGGTCGTCATCATCGGAGGAATCGCCTTCGGCGTTCGACATGTCGATCTCGGACCGGCGCATCAACACGGGGCGAAAATAAGGCCGGTGTAGGGGGAGCCGCGAGACGATCGGTCGCCCCTTGGGAAACCTCTGCCCCGCTGCCGCTCTGCAAGACCGATGCACTCTGCGTGTCCCCTGGACTGCGTCACTCTGCAACAGCAAGACACCAACCAACAAAAGCGTGACACAACACTTCGTTTGTAGCGTTACAGAATGCTTTCTATTCATTCATCATCCATAGTCATGTCGAACCCTTCTCTATTAAAACAATTTGGATCAACTCTGATGATTCTAAATGGCGAAGACCCAATTATTATCAATTCCAGTGCCTATTTAGATTTCTTTAATTGTTTTCTTCAAAGAATTAGACGCAATCACAGAAGAAGTCGCGAGTCCAAGTCAGAGGCCATCATGCCCAGTAAGCCCTTTAATACGCGGCCGTAAGATACAGCAACGGACTAACAGTTATACGGCAAAGCACGTCTCGTCACACATCAACATGCGTAAATAGATTACCATAAGAAGGTTCCTAAAATATATCAATATATTCAGATGTTTCCCGTAAGCGTTACATGCGGCTAACCTTACGGAAATCAGTCGTTTCCCTGCACCGCGTTTATGTGAGACATGCGGTGAGCTACACACCATATCATATATTTATTATACTAAATAAAATTTTAAAATGCTATAAAATGGCTAAATATATTTAGCTTAAAGCCGGTTTTTTAATTCGGTTTGAGAGATGTTTAAGGAACTGGATAGAAAATAGTCTGCTAAAGGCTAGTTAGTGTCTCGCGGGAAATGGCCAATAGCCTCCGTGGCCAAGTCAAAAGGTAAACCGTATTTAGCGAATGACTCCTTCATGGTATTCAACGATTACTCCTGTTCATCGTATCGTCAAGTCGAGCCCCCCTACCACTGCTAGCAGCAAATGTAGCCATTCTACGAAATTTCCGGGTGCATATGTCCTACTGAAGGGCTCCCTATATTACTTTATAATAAGGAATGTATTGTACACAGGAACGTACCTCTGTACTAAAGCGAATTGAAAGATTCGAATCATTCAGTAGCTAATCTAGGTACAGAAATTCATCAAAGTCATTGTTTATTTCGCACTTTTTCCATCTGCCTGGACTGGACACATTGAAAATGTAAATTCTAAGGGTATATATTTTTAATGTATATATCATAGCTCCTAATTGAAAATGGCTAAACATGCAATATTAATTTCAAGCATTACGTAGGACCCAATAAATACACGCAGTAACCTAAATTAATTTTACAGTGTTGGTAAATATTGTTGCATTTAAACATAATATACTACACTAACCTAAGGCGTTTTCAACGAATTGCACCACACCATGAAAAGCAAGTTCAGGTTTACAAACAAGGCTTTTATAAAAATAAATAATGACAAGTACTTACATGTTCGTATCGAAATTTTTCAACTTATGAAAATGTATGTAAGTGTGTTTTCTGCCTGGTTACTTCTAGAAGTAAATCGAAAGCGTAGAATCGATTGCGAATTTCCGCGTTATTTTATAATGAATGCTGCCTCCAACACTTACGTGTGATTCGAGGCATTGCAACTTGTTTTAAAGCACTGTATGTAATTTTAGATCCAAAGTTTTATCAAATAGGGACAAGTGTATTATGCAAAAATGCTGTAATATCTCTTATTCACAACCATACAAGAAAAACAACGAAACGTCGGAAGTTGTTTTCAAAACTAGAGGCAGGCTGTCTTACAACGTTTTAGTACGCTATTAGAACACCTTTAAGCGCTGCTTTGAACATATTAATGTGTATGTATAATCGTTTTCCGACATTAAAGTTTACTTTTATGCGCCTATCTTATCATATGTCCTTTCAAAGCCATCGATCTTTGCATGGCTACTCCGTCTCACAGAATTCATTAGTTAAAGTCGGATACTGATATTTTACCTCTTGTTTCCACTTGTACGCAAGATTTTAGTGCAGCCTTACCAAGTGCTGCAAAAAAATTAAATTGTTAATAAACAACGCGAAGATACTCATTTTTGTTGAATCCTAGAACTACTTTGCAGGTGAAAAATAATGTCTTCTCAACCGCCACTAATTTTTTTTACACAGTTTTAAAATATTACTATAACATCCTTGCGAAAAGACATGTAAGTCTTAAAATGTAAATTTTCTAGAAAACTTTTGATATAATTTCTTTTGTGTGGGACCTTTTTAAGACCCTTGAATGTGGAGAACAGCAGAAAGCAATTTTTAGTAACGTAAGAAACAGAAGTGCAATACAAGAGTGCTCCATTCACCCCCAGTGAGTATCACCGTACGAAAAATTGGCATTCCAAGTCATTTCATTATCATTTCTAGCTAAGAAAACTGGTGGTTGAGAAATAGATGCTCTATTCAACCAGCCATTGCGAAAACAAAGTATAATGCCGAGATCGTCCATATGCTGAAGACCAGTATAAAATATAGGTTTTCAGGAATGACACGAATTCATGCCATCATTAACTTCCTTTCTATACAACGAATAATTTTTTCTAACTATATTCTCATCTAATTTAATATTCAAAAAGCAAATATATTTTAATACAACGCTGATTTGCTATCCGTTGCTTAGTTTTTGCTTTAATCCGCTATAGGAAAAGAACTATTTAAACACATCTGTAGAATATCCAAGACTATCATTTTTAGAAATAAGATACAAAATATTTTCAGATAACTTTTACCCTCTTTCCACAGAAAAGATGGTAAGAGCTATAAGTAACTGAAGGTTAACTGTATTTTTTGTAATGTGATGGGGTCAATATTACGTTCTGTCAGTAATAGATAATTGCAGCATCAGCACAAATTTCAAAGCAGAATAAAAACGAATTTACACATAATAACCACTTAAGGTCATTTCTGTCCTATTAGTAGATTTATACTTTTCAATAGCCTTACACATCAAATGCTAATAAACGCTAAAAGTTTTTCAGATCAGCACGCAAGCCTAGCCTATGTTCTAGCATCTAGGTTTTTCTGTATCAGTACTATTTCAGTACACTAAATGCCTGCACTGCATGCTAAATCGACTAGGAAGCTTTAGATTTCAAAGCGATGTTTTAAAGTAGAAAAGGAAAATGAAGGCGATGGCATAGAACATCTGAAAAGGCAATCTCACATAGATGCCCCCCAAATGCGGGCAAGTGTAAGGTTTTTTAAAGAAACTAATAAAACAACTATGTTTATTGCAACAAAATAATGCAATGTATTTATTCATCTGTAGCGGAATCACTTTCATCGCGGACAGTTTTTTATATGCTCAAAAACTTGCCATGTCACTGAATTTGTTTATGTCTGTTCTCGGATACGTTAACGCCGGTTACATCCTTTATAAACCAAGATTAATCTCGATCTAAGTTAATTAAATAATATTGCCCGTAGCGACTTTTAAATTATGCATACGAAAAAGCTCATGTAAATGTATTTCACACAAAAGCACCAGAGTGAGCCTGAAATGGGCCAAAGCCTAAAGAGAAACTACAGGCAAAAACATATGAGTAAAATATAAAAGTCAAACAGATTGTAATCAAGATTAATCGTGTAATCAAACTAAACGGGCGATTGATGGCTCCCCAAAAAGGCTAAACTGAGAGAGGAGAATAGGGAACATTCTGTTGTACTCACGAAGCTCATCCAGTAGTTGAATGTAGTCGACCATCTCACAGAGTCGAAGTTGATCCGTGAAACCTGCAAAAAGCGAGGACGGTCAGCGTCACCTAGTGTACTCTTCCATTCCCCACACTTTGAAAGCTGATACTCCACTAATAATATTCACTATAGAGAGCATGATACTGCTCAATGAACAATAAGACGAATAGGGTATAGCACAGGGCCATCATCCTTTCATTTATAAGTCCATAGAAACTGTTTATGTCGATGTGCATCCGTCTTATACTATATGAATCGAGTACATAGCGTCAAACACACAAACGATTTCTACTTCTCCATCAGCCGCGTTCGGTCGCGTCCACTCGCAGCAGAAGAAAATATTTCTAATTTCTAGAATTCGAACCACTGCTGGTGGTAGCGCTTCCTCTTCTGTCTTAGTACTATATTTTCCTTGATTAATACATTACATAATATAATTGATAATGATAATAATAATAATGACGATAGTAGTGTCTAGTAACTAATCCATTACTCACGATAAATTGAAATGAATGACTGGGCTAGCAGCTGACAAGCACAGACAACATTAGGAGGACTGCGGCCCGGCGATTTGAGTAGAGAAAAAGCTGCCTTTCAAAAATTACTTTCAACTCGATTTGCTTCTCTATCAATAAAATTTCGGTAGCGCTATGACGAGCTTATTCAATTCTAGAGCACAACTCCACATACATACACATGCACGGACACAGTCATACCGACGCTCACAGCGCCTCGTACGGATGCTGCTGCGATTGCTGCTGCTGAGTCTCCGCACTCTGCTACCCGTTACTACGACAGAGAGCCAGCACAACCTCTCCCTCTCAGTCCCGTTTGTGTTGTTAGCTGCTGTCTTGTCATTTCAGAAACAGCACCAGCATCAGCATCCTACCTGCTGGAAGGCGGTGACTCCTGCTATCAACGATACACTAACGCAGTTTTACACAAAGTTAAACATATTATATTGTTGATCTGGTGATTATACCGACTAGACCACGGACATGTGTCAATTGCAACGTAATTAGAAATTAGGAGCACTCATGATTTACTCCCAGTGGTATCGCCTATAAACAATAGATACGCTGCCTACGTAGGTAATGATTAGGATTTGCGACAAGAGCCGGTCCACTGCTCAATGCGTGTATCTGTTGCTGCTATTGTTGTTATGGTCAAGGTAGCAGACGAACTGAGCAGATGATCGCTCCATCTGGGCCGGTTTGCAGACGTCGGACCATACCATAGAGCAACAGCCAGCGTGAACGTAGAGATACATTTTCGCCGCAGTCAAAATAGTGCGCTGTTCTAGAAAGCCGCTGTAGCTGCTGCTAAAGCTGCAGCCGTTCTCTTGTTTTACTATGGCCGCCGCTGACTTCTCCTTCACTTTCTTGTTGTCCGTCACCAGTTCTGTCTTTGCTCTTCACCGTCAACATAATTCGAATTAGAGTTAAAGCCGTTGCCTCAGCAGCTGTAGCTGCTTCTGCTGCTAAGAAAAAAGGAGAGGAGGGCGTCGATAACGACGACAGGACGGACAACAACAATAGCAGCAGCGATGAATTGCGGCGATCGCTAGTGAGCGATATAGAAAAGTGTCCTGGCTGTTGCTGCCGCCGCTCGTGGTGGTGGTGTGTCCCCTGGCGCTTTGTTGCTGCCGCCCGGCGCGAAGCCACATCGTTATTCTTTGTTAGGCATCTATTTGTTGTTGGCCAAAGTGGTGAGCAATCCCTTACCAATGTGCGCGCAGCAGGTAAAGCGGCGAATTAACCGTGTGCCAGAGTAACAGAACGTGCTTGACAAATTTCTGCTTATTTGCTATCGTTCTTCCTTATTGCAATTGCCGTCCCTTAGTAACTGCTGTAACCGTGTTCTTTTTTGTCGTCTACACTAGTTAGTGGCAGCGGTGGGAGTCGTCAATTCATCAACAAATTAGTCAACTGGTTTAAAACAATTCGTTTCTTTTCTGTCACTGCGTGCGTGCGTGTATGTGTATTAAGCAGGGCAAGGTGAAAGTAACACTAGAAAAAAGCCACCGTTTGCAGTTTTTGGCCACCGCTCGTCCGCAAGTTCGATAAAGCAGCGCTTGCCCCTAAAGTGTTTCAAATTAAGGAAAAGTGGGCATTAGGAAAAGAATTGTGTTCGTGGCGATATTGAGATGTCGGCTGGAGAGAACACCGAGCCGCAAAAAGGCCTTCAGAACGGTGACGAAAATGCCACCGCCTCTTCTGGAACTGGCGATTCGGCGGAACAAAAGCTAAAAATTCAAGACCAAGATCACCAAACGCCGTAAGTACAAGAAAAACTTGCCTTCCTCTTTTCATGGACCTTTATGAGCTCTTTAGGTTAGATCCTGCTTTGAAAAGTCATTGTACACAAAGCAATCGCGCGTATATTTATGCACGCTTAAACAGGAAAAATATATCTTTCAACGATCTGCCCACGCTTTAGCTTAGGTCTGTCTTAGCAATACGAACAGCATAGAATCTGGCGAATATTGGTGCAACAGTACCACGATTGAAGCACGAGAGAATTTTCTTACGTACTATGAAGATAGATGATAAAAGCACAAACAGTATACCGTTGCAAGCAAGTTGAATTAGGTCAGGTTCGTGTTATGCTCTGTGCATCTTTCTGTGCATATTGAACGACATGTTAAAAAAAACCATCACAGCTTGTGTTTTTTTGGTAAGCTAAAAGAAGTCGCTCTGCTGAAGTGGTTACTTTGGATGCGTTTTTCTCGTAGTTTAATACACTTCGAGTATCGATTCTACTTTTTGACCGCTATTTCCTTTCCTTTATTCAAAAAGAACATTTTTTAGAGAACAATGTATCAAAAGTACTTAATCGTTTCAAGATCGTTGGTGGACGAAAGCGAATCGCAAAGGATCGCGGTCAATTTAGCTGGTACGTACAACCCGACAAGAAGGGTAAGAGGATAAAACCGTTTAATTTCATGAGCAACTAATCCACTTCAGGCTAGTTACATTTCTACTTCAACTGTGCAGAACTAGGCTTACTTCACATGGCCGGTCAAAATTAAGCCAATGCGTTAAACAAAGTTCCTTCAGGTGATCCTCCTTCTTGCTGATTCTTTGTTGTAATACTTTTGCTGCAACCAAAATGATATACGGCGTTTTTTATTCTCTTGTATTGCAATATTCTTTTATCGCCAGCTAATGTTGATTCCCTGCTTCTCATTTTTATGGTATCATCTTAAATTCAATGTGAGTTCTAGTATATAATAGACTGTTTCTAACTGATCTGTTCCACTAAATATGTACGGAAATTTGTACGGATAGTACCATGGCACTCTGGAACTACCCTGACATAGTAATTGTTGCGTTCAATTGCGATAAGACATTATATGTCCAATGTATAATTACTAAAAGATTTATACACGCCGGGGTGATTGATGTTTCCCGTGGGCTACGTAGAAGATCAAACGGGAGCATTAAACCAAGGGTGGATTAAATCCTCTATATTATTAAGTGATGACTACCTAGATGTTTCTTTCCATCTTGTAAGTTAAACAAACGAAGATTAATGATGATCGACGGTCATATAAAGAACTTTGCGTATGTTCACAAACCAGTTTAGGTAAGTGATCTTGCCGTTTCGAATCATATTTTACATATGAACTATACGCCAATGACAGCGTCCGAAAATAACCTAAGGGAGACGATTACGGAAATCGTACTTTCTTTTCGTTGTTCGTGTTAATCTCGACTGTTCCGTTGGATTTTCATTGGTTAATACATTATTATCATGACAGCATTTTTACAATTAGACCGCTTTGAATGTTTCGTCTGTTTATCCTGCAGCTTCGAAGGAAAACCTCACATGCCATCGTATGCAATAATTGGTTATGAATATTTCAGCTTTGTTTAAATTACGCTTTCAAAGAAAGAAAATTTGTTATATCAATTTAAAATGCTTTAGTTGGTTAGTTTTTCTTTGGAACAGTATTACACAGCGGTAGAGAAGCCTGTTACAGAAGAGCCAGCTGAAGGCCAAGTATAGAAAAAGCTTTTTGTCGCCTGTAGGATCCTGCAGTATCATAAGTGTTTTATGTGTAACAGCTAAAAAACAAACGCGGACCAGGTAACAGTACGATATGCAAGTAGTGTCCTGTTTCTCGTAATCAAGCAGTTCAATTGTCTGGGCAATGAGCGGCTCAGTCTCAAAATCTACGCGGGTAGTCGCGGATTCGAACTCGAAAGATTTCGCAAACTGAGAGGTATATTATCTTCATATGCAGTGTTTCTAAAGTATATATATATATATATATATATATATACTTCTAAACAGATTTTAAATATGGTTGAAAACAATGGAATACGATGAGCATGCAATGAAAAAATAATATTCTTTAAAGTTTGCTGTGAATAGAGCAATGTTACGCAAAATTATTGATTCAAGAATTTCAGGCCATATATTTGCATTCTTTATTCTCTCGCTGTTTCACCAAAATATAGCAGATTGAAAAAGTGACCTTATGACGTTGTTGTACGGCAGCGAAAAACTAGACATGGACCGTTCTTTTTTCCATGCTTTCACCCTGATGCTTCATTTGCTGGTCAGTTTCTTTAACTGGTGTTCAGGCAAAGGCATGTCGTGAAAGTGCCGGGAAGATCGGTCGCTACGAAACAAGTATACTAAACAGTGTAGCAATGACAGTGTTAACAACTTAATCTCACAGAAGTTAGTTTTCCTAATTTTCTAATACGAAAACCAATTTTAGGCATGCATTTTTTTATTCTAAGGTTGTCTCATCGGGCCAAGCAAACTCACAGAAAAATATAATCAAAAGCAGCCGTTTTCAAGATGACCCTTCACATATGTATCTGCAAGACAGTGCCCATGGATATGACTTTCTTTGCTTGGTATTGCGTAGTTACAATTTTCTTTGTCCCTTACAGAGCATCAGAGCTGGCTGCCGTAGAAAACCTAAAAAAGACGATGGAACTGCTTCGCATGAACCTCGCAGCGAGCGCAGGACCGGCGAAAAATCTTGCGCAGGTATGGCGTATATATATTGCGTTTTGCTGTAGGCTGTTTTTCATCGCAAAGTATGAATGTTACAAAAGCATGAACTGAAGTTTTGCATTGAGAATTTCGTTCCTAATTTTCGCGGACCAAACTGACCATTACATGCAGTTACGGAATGAGATCTTACATATATGACTCAAGCATCTTCGTTTATTAAAATATGTAGGAGTAAGTTCACTTTACCTGCGACGGTTTAGATATTATTAGTTTTACTGTAGAAATTATAATTTTGTTGTGCCATATATAATTTATTGTTATGGATAAAATTGAGCTAATATACATGGCCATTTTCCCTGCTGATGTTTAACAATAAAAGCTTCAATGTTACTTCAAAGCTGAATTCGAAAGCGATGTTGCATATAATATATTCATTGACTACTTCCAGGCCGCTGGAAAGAAATATGAGTTCTGGAGTACTCAACCGGTGCCTAAAATTGACGAGGATATCACCACTAACGAAGCTATCGACAACACTATAACGAAAGAGCAGATTCGCAAAGAACCCTACAGTTTACCTGAACAAGTTGCGTAGAACTTTTTCAAGTTATATTGGATTCTATTCTTATCTTTTTTTCGTCATTACGCCTATGTTCCATTGATTAAATTATTTACTTCTACGTATGTATAAAAGTCAACAATGTGTCATTAAACAATAGTGTGTCAATAAACAATAATTGACAACGAGGTCCTTTTTCTAAAAAAACTTATTTGTTATAATATATTTGATTAGCGGATAAACAACGAGATCTCTGTCAAAGTGTAAAATAGAACGAATCCGTAGGCACAATATTTGTAAGGAAAATTATTAATTTCTCTGTTTCAAATTTCAGTTTATTTGGTGTACGGTAGATCTGGAAGATGATGCGCAGTTAAAGGAGCTCTACCAACTATTAAATGAAAACTATGTTGAAGATGATGATAACATGTTCCGGTTTGACTACGCCCCAGAGTTCCTGAAATGGGCACTTATGCCTCCGGGTTGGTTACCCCAATGGCACGTAGGGGTGCGTGTTGCAAAAAGCGGCAAACTTGGTCAGTTGTTAAACGATAAAACCGATTACTTTATATTAAGTAATATAACAAGTAGATACTTACTTGTTTGCGATGTAGTCGTCGCTGCCGGACCGAACGAATTTTGGATGTATACGTTGTGTAATTATGCATAATGGCTACAATGATTACTATAAAAAAATCATAATAAAAGCAGTAGGAGTAACAACTGTGTTATAAATCAAATGCGCTGATTTATTCGAATAATTTATTTGCTGTTGTGTTTACAGTGGGATTTATCTCGGCGGTACCTGCACATGTCCGAGTATACGACAAGCCCGTCCGTATGTCCGAAGTGAACTTCCTCTGCGTGCATAAAAAGATGCGATCAAAGCGCGTAGCGCCTGTACTAATTCGCGAAATCACGCGACGTTGTAATATTGAAGGCATTTTTCAAGCGGCCTACACGGCGGGCGTAGTCCTGCCCAAACCCGTTGGAGTTTGCCGGCAAGTTTTCGCACCTTCATTCGCATATGCTATGCAAGAGTACTGAATTGTGCAGGACCCTTTGACAGATCAATAGTAGCGAAGCATCGACTTAGTAGTTCTATAAGGTCGAAGTATTACCTTTGTCCAATAGCTATCGTTTTCTCAGTAATCCATTAGATGAGGTGAAATTCTCGTGAATTCTCCAAGAGTAAAAGAAACAAACAAAACAGAAATGTTGTGAATGTTAAAAGGCTGGCGTATATGCATGTGGTACAGAATAATGTGCAATTATGAATGTTTTATTTTTGATGTCAAGTTAACGTTCGTTGGTACAATTGTTAGGTACTGGCATCGGTCGCTCAATCCGAGGAAGCTGATCGAGGTCAAATTTTCCCACCTGACTCGCAACATGACTATGCAACGCACCCTGAAATTACACAAACTGCCGGAGCAACCGAAGATCGCGGGTTTCCGGGCATTCAATCCAACTAGCGATGGAAAGCAGGCATTTTCGTTGCTTAGTAACTACCTAAAGAAGTTCCAACTGGCGCCACAGTTTACACTCGAGGAGTTTCTACATTGGTTTACTCCTCGGGATGGTGTCGTTGAGAGCTACGTTGTTGCCGATCGTTCAGACAAAGTGAAAGATTTTGTCTCATTCTACTCGCTCCCTTCGTCAATTATGCATCATCCGTTCCATAAAACCCTTCAAGCCGCCTACACATTCTACGCCGTCGCCAACTCAGTAACGCTCTGCGAGCTCATGTACGACGCACTTGTCGTTGCCAAAAACGTAAGTATTCTGGTTAAATAAATAGAGTTGCAAATTTGTTCATGCTTGTTTACCTTTCTAAGTTATTTTGACCATCTGATGACCATCGCAACAGACGTGATATTTTTGTTATATGTCATAATTATTGAAAATATGAATTTCATGTACATTTCCTTTGTGTAGGCCTAAATTAGTATAAGAGAGACTTCAATAATACTACTCTATTTTTCGCCAGCGTGGGTATGACGTTTTTAATGCCTTGGATCTGATGGACAATAAGGAGTTTCTGGAAGAATTGAAGTTTGGAATTGGGGACGGGAACCTCCAGTACTATCTTTACAATTGGAGATGTCCTGCGCTCGAGCCGGAAAAAGTGAGTCTGCGTCCGAGAGAATAGCCTCTAAAGGATATTGCTTTGATTTACTTGATTTACACGAAAAGGCACGTCGTAGTTACCACGTTCAGAAATCTGATCATTGGGTTTATACAGCTTTTATGTGCTGAGACAAGATAATTGGCTTAAGAGGGTTTACAAGAAAGTCTGAAACAACTGAAACAGAAATGTGCGTTCCATTTAAAATTAAAAAGGGTCTGGTTTTTCGAAAATCGAGAAAAACTTAAACATTTGTTTGGAACTATGAGTTCGTATACGTGTTCACAAGTTTATTACTATTCCAATCTAACAGCTTATTATCTACTTTGCGTTATTTGAGTGATTTCAGATTGGTTTGGTCCTTCAATGACCCGCTTTGTTGCTTGTGTTTTCAAAACTGCCCTGGTAACGTGGGCAAAAGACGGAACCAATGCGTTGCCATATCGGAGCCAGGGTTAGATGAAACACGACACGAATATTTGAAATGCACACATCCGCACACAGAAGTCTATAGCCTATCGCCATCGAGGATAGAGGTCTGCATCGGCGGGCCATGGGGGTTTGGTTAATGACTGGATTTTTAAGGAAGTTGAGTATGAAATCGCTCCTGTTCGTCTATAACTTCAATTGCTGAATATCGCACCTGTTCCACATGCTGGGATCGACCGAAAGGACCCTGATATAGTATAGGAACAAAAAGAGAAAGTTTAAGAAAATGAAGTGAAGAAAATCAGCTGAAGTGATTCTAGTGATGATCAACATGGTAAAAATGATGAGTAAAGGCAACATTATTCTTTGTTTAAATTTGATCATCGGTTGTCTACAATTTTTCTACATTATTAAGGTGATTAAGAAAGAAACGATTTTGAGACAGATATATATACAAAATAGATTATAGGGTGAGAAAACAAATGAATACTATGAATTGAGACTCTTATTAAATAAAGAAAGTTTAAGGAAAATAACCCAGCGTATGTTTCCTATGCCTTATGCCTATCTATTTTATTACTTATGATAAGGAATAAAATAGATAGGCATATTGCATTCCGCATGGATATCTGTCATGTGTTTAGATCATGAGCAAGACAACCTGCAAACTGGACGGCCTATAAGTTCTTTAGGACAACTGAATTTAAGTGACCGTTTCTAAGCTCGTATAGTCGCTTTCCAGGAGTTCTGTGTATAAAAAAACAACTTTGATATTTGTTCAGATTAAAGATTTTTAGAAATTTTTGGTTTGTTCGGTGTACTTACTCAAATCCGTTGAAAAATTAATTCCGACGTTGTTGTAGGTAAGAAATATTATCATTTGCGTACCTCTTCCTTGAACTTTTTTTCCTTTGAAATATTTCTTTTCCTTGAAAATATTTTCCATCTCGTTATAATAGGAAACAAATGGAATAATGGTATGTACGGCCTTCGAGTTTTTACGTTTGATACTGCTGTTAAGCATATTTTCAGAGTCCTACTGGTTTCCAGCGACGCTACGCCCAATTTCCAACCACTGCACCGTGGCCGGGGCCAACAGTCGTAGGCCACAAAGCTGTCAGTAAAAACCTACCCGCTCTCGTTAGTAGTAAGCTACATGGAGCGATTTATACTTAGCGTTTCTTACTCTCCAATTCCTGATTGAAATCATAGCAAGAAGTCGAAATAACGGATCGGACAAGCAAAACTTCCATTTGTTTTAATATGGTTTGTATCAAAGAATCAATAAATTTGTATTCGGAGCACGCATTGTTGTTATTTGATTCATTCCGTATCTAATCGAGATCCATGCAATGAACAGTGCGAAGAAAGAAAACACTTTTGACAAAAATAAATGCTTTTGCCATGGCCCTCGATGCAGTCGAATTTATCCTTATCGAAAAAATGTGTTTTGTACAAAACCTTAAAGCAGTATATAAGCCCCCGAGCCACCTGACGACAAACGATATTGAATTTTTCTAAAGCTCAGCATGAACTTTTGAGTATGGTATCTGACCACTTAAGAATTACGTGAATTAACGAGCGTTACTGGACACACAAATTCTATAAAAGAAATCCTGTCCTGAGTTTGCCCCGTCCGGAGTCAACAAGCTTCAAGAAGAATTTTATGTATGTTCGGGGCATCTTTAATATACTTTTCTTGGATCGTTGTATTAGGTTGGATATCAGAATATATCTTTTTATAGCCTTTCGTGAAACCCAGTAGCCCTTGATTCGGGTCACTTTTGGTTGAAGGTTGTTATAACCTACCACTAAAGTGCACTCGTATAGCATTCAAATCTTCGATAAGCTTAATAAACATTCAGAATTCACTAACACATTTTTGTCTAATACCAAGCACTTTCGAACGTTGTCTCTAGAGTGCACTGTATCGACAAAATCGTATCGAAAATAGGCTAACAAAACGCAAGTAGGGCAATCAGATAGGAATGCGAAAATATATGTGCCTCGAACAAAACGAAATATTACGAATGATGCGTCGCTTCGTCTATTATTGCAATAAAAGCGGTAACTTTACCAATCATTTTAATAAACATAATCTAAATTATTTACTACACGAAGCTGTTATACTAGTTGTATTAAAATATATTCACTTTTTCAAACAAATTAGACTTTGGACATATTTTTATTTATCTTTTAAACTACCGTTTGTTCGCTTTGCACGTCCACGTTTTCGATGGCTTACAAAACAGACAGAGTACAGTTTTCTTTCATAAAAGCAATGTGTGTGCTTGATCAAATACAACAGCAAGTTAAGCAAGGCACATTGTTAATTATGAGCTTACTGATTCTCCACAAGTATTTGGCGGTAATCGAATTCTTTTTATCCACTTTACGAGCCCTTGAAATAAGGACCTGATGAAATATGACCTTTCGAGGGTCGGCGATGGATGATCCATCGAGATAAGAATAGTTATTTTACTATGATAAATTAATTGCTGGTTTTTTCTACTAAGCAAAAGAAGCGTTCAAAACATTCTGCACTCAGTTGAGTTTTTAGATTACGCAAGTCCATTGGTTTCAATGAAACCCTAAAGGCAGCGCCCCGACCATTTGCAATGACATGTCCATATATACTGTCAAAAAACAATCACTTTGGCAAGATATAATTTACTTAACCACCAAAGGTTCCTACGAAATATATGTAATTTTGTCATAAGGTTTTGACTGCCAAATCATAGTCTTACTGAAACCTTTACATCAACGAAGAAACCGGCATCAAAACGACGGACCTCAGTCACATGTCAGTTTGTTACGTCTGTTTCAAGGTAACATATGTCAACATTCATCTAAAAAACGAAAAAAAATAGACAGCAGATTAAAATATAAGCAGTATATAGCAATTATTGCAGTGATGAAATAGGACCTAAGACCCAAGTTTAAAAAGGGTTTTGTACCCTGTTTTGATGTCGGCCCCAGTATCGCACAAACGATTCCGTGGATTGGAATATCGAAGTTAAATTTATTTTATATAATAAATATACTTTTAGTCGATTACCGAAAATGCTAGTAAAAGCGAAATCCGAAAAAAATACACCTATCTTAAGTTTATCCGCTTATTAGTTTCTTCCTGTCAACTTTATTCTTCACCCTCGAACGAATAACTTTTTTTATGTACTCACCATCAACTTATTTTTTTTTAACGAATGGCGTCAGATCGCACATTAATCAATCAAGTCACCTTATTATTAATTTATAATCTAACTAAAGTTTACAATAGTGTTTCTTATATACAATTAACAGGAGACGAGCTTACCCTCTCACACGCACGTTTCCGACTCACTGCCTCTCCTCTCTCTCTCTGTCACTTTTACGAGTTTTTCAAACTCTCACCCATGCAAATCCATTATCGCCTATTCACAGTATTCCTTCCATTCAGACACGATTTGCAGCATTCCGTTAACTCCAACGCCCTAAGTCAGTAAATCACTTGTGTGCTCACTGGACTGTTGTGTTAAGTGTTGTAATAACTGTACAAGTATATAGTGCCAGAGGCCGGTTGTGGGGCTTTTAAATGTGAAATCGGAGACACATGATCCTTTAAATTTTGATGTTACGCATAATCTTTTTGTATACATATCTAAGATTTTAAGAATACCAGGTTCAACGTGAACAAACGGTAAAACTAATCTTTGCACAAAAACCGCATACACACAGGCAAGTATAATAGCAATCATTGGCTTTTCTTTTATGTGCGTCAATCAATCGTTGTTAACTTCAAGTTTTTTTTGTCGAGGGCAGTTGTTTCCATTTTTTTATTTCAATAGCTGATTCATTTCACCGTTGATATGATACTGTATAAACCTGAAAGAATAATCAGATTCCTTGTCTCTCTCCCTTTTATATTAATAGTAATGCTGCTTGATGGTAATCGGTAACAGCAGTGGCGTGCTTGTTTGATCGTGTTTCGTTGGGCTTGCCTACAGAATTTTCGCAATTTTATGTTACCTTGAAAACTTAATTTTGCCAATTTTTTTCGCCAGTTCTTAATAATAACAACAATAATCATGGCGTATATACTCTATAATATGTTGAGTATATTGATAATCTTCATCGATTACTTACTGACCCTATATTGGTTTTAACGTGACTAATCCAATACAGTTATGGGCTGCATTCAGAGAATCACATACTTCGTTTGCGCACGCGGGTACCATTTACAACTTGTTGTTAATTTCATTGGATAAATTCTCCTTGAAACCATCTTTTTTTGAACGAAAGTGGCTTGCTGGTTTCGAAAGTTCGTTTCATATCGTATCTTCAACATTACATGGATTCATTAGGTTTCTAGATGACGCTTTGATGTACAGTAAATACACCTAGTTTCCAGTTTCTGTATGTCCCGTCCACTGACAACATTCATTTACCAACAACATTATTATAAATTCTGTTCTTGGCTTTATTTGCCACCAGATTGGCCACCGGCAGACGCTGGGCCGTCCAGAATAGACCCTCGGGAGCCATTTACAGTTGTTAAGCTTGCTGACGTTCCTGTGATGATAGTCGCATGTAGCTGTTGCTGCTGTTTGCTTGAAAAGAAATGTTTCGGTGCAAATAACTGCAACCGGCGAGCACTCGTATATAGCTCGGACGATGAAACTAGGCCAAATTCGAGCAAATTTGCTAAATGCAGCAGCAAGTTCCTGTAAAGATGTTGCGCCATTATGGCAGCACCATGTTTCTCTATAAAGGTAGCGACGGCATGGGGTACGTGGCAGTCCGCCACGGTGCCCATTCGCATGACATGAAGATTCCACATTTTCATGAGAAGCTTCTCACCATCATTCACGTCAGTGAACTCGTCCAGCATACGCTGAGTTTTTTCACGCAGCCATGGTGGATCATTTTCCCTCTCGCTATCATAATCGAACTCCTCGGGCTTAATCGGCATACACGTGTGCGAATGGAAGTATGCGCGATTGTGACCAACCGTAGCGCCCATTTTTAGCCCGCCACCGCTTAGACCTAGACCGAGCTCTTCTTGGTAGTCTTGTAGAAACTCGGACAACGTCGGAAGAGGTCGTTGTGGGCGGCACACCATGAAGTACGTGATAGGTGTACGCCGTAGTGGAAATTGAGATCCGCCATTTGGTCCACGTCTTACCAATCGTTGCGGGTTACCCATGTAGCTTCCGTCGTATGCGTCGTTTACTGACACATCGATCTTGGCACCTCCCCGATATGGCGTATAGTTGAAATTGAACCGCGAGTGACAAAGCTTCAAGTGCTTGAGTAGTGAGTAGAGTCTACGACAGTCGACATAGCACCATGGGCAACGCAGATCTCCTCGCGCCTCGGTGATTTGCCGGCTATTGCTTTGAAAGATGAATTGGTAATATACGTGCGTTTGCCGACGCTCCTGAACGACAGGTGATTGAGCCACCGTTTCCTTTTTGACCTCTCGTCGATCCTTTGAGGGTTGGCATTGTTTACGTATGTCATCATTTCCCCACGATAGATTCAATTCAAGGGATGGAATCTCGTGAGGAAGTGCCTTTAAGGCGGTGTTAGCCGGCACTGTGACCCAGTGTGTGGAAGTAATATTCTGAGGGACATGCTCTCGTAGTAAAATTTTATAATCGCCCTCAGCTAGTTGGCACTGCCCCGTCTCATCGTAAATCACTAATTCTCCGGTAAGTGTTAACATGACACAGCTTCTTTTTGGGGTGCTTTCCAGCGAACTTTCAGTGTCGGTGGCTTCTGAATCAGACTGGTCATCTGAGTCGATCGAATTCTTGCCCGTGTGCGTCTTGTTTAAAAGGCTATTTTGTGGTTGACGAAGAGATAGCACAAACAATAATGTAAATACACAGCGCTTCGACGGGTCTTGAAGCGGGTGAAACGCTTCTTCGGGAATAGTGACTTCGCCAGATGCTGCGGACTGGTTTCGGCGTACGATACAGGAGTGCGTGAAAACCTGGACACAGAAAATTGTTTCACAAAATGTGTTAAACATATGAAACGACAGACAACTACCTAGCGACGTTTTAGTGTTAACGCGCTTTCTGACTTCACAAGTTCGTTATAGTAGTTTTCTAGGTTATGATAGGAAAATTTTAATTTTATTTTGGCTTTTCTCTTGTTTGAATGTATCTTAGTGGTAAAATAGTTATGAGAGCTAGCTGTTAAGTTTATCAGGGGTGTTTTATTCAACTAGAGTTTGCCCCGCACCAAAGACCAAAAATTGTTAGGGTACTTGAAAGAAAATTTCGAATGTCTGGAATGTAATTCTTGTGGTGCTTTACAAAACGAAAGCTTCCAATGACTTTTAAATAAAACACAACTGCAACAAACTCTGCGACATTTCTGCATATGTATCATAGCCAATGGAGTTGTTATAGGACGCTAAATAAATAGTAGGGCCAATCCCTTAGCTGGCGAATGGATATTTGACAACCTATAAAAGCAATATTTTTTATTTTGTTGGATACTTTAGATACTTGCCGGGCCAGCTTTTGATTTTAAAGATACACTTTTGAGCTCAGCTAATTAACCTTGAAAAGAATAAACAACACTTATTACCTTTGCTACATGGCCTGTCTTCGAGTTATTTGCTTTGACCACTGCCATGTTAAGTTCAACACTATCCTGAATTGCTGATCCATCGCGGACGCCTCCCAATTGAAGTCGAAGAGGTCCAAGGGTGGGCAATTTCCGTTGTAACGCTCGGTCTAGTAAAGTATCTACTCGAAATTGCTCCCTCTTCTCTCGAGCGGACATCGGGCTCTGAGCACCAGAACCTTGCGTTGGCATTGACGGGCTTTTCGGCATGTAAGTTAAACTCCGTTGTAAGAAGAGTGGCTGGAAAAATAGCGATAACACACTTAGGACAACCGTAAAATAACACATACATATGTTTTCCTAGATAAATAACTGACACCGTTTAAAACAATACTTCCAATTTCCTATGCTTCGATTGCTTTTATACCATGAAAAAAAGTTTAAGATGTATCGGATGTATATTTAAAGTTACAAAATATTTCGTAAGACATTTTCGTTGTTTGAACGCCTGATCGCATCCGTTTTATGAGTGTTCAACATTCAGAAATATAGTAGTGTTAAGGAGGCAGGTTGAATGCAGATTTTAAGCAGACAGTCTTCGGGCAGTTGATAGGACAGATGAAGGGTCCACTCACGTGTCAGCAACTTTTATTAGATTACACAGAGTGGCGTGTTAAAATTAGGAAAATCTTCAGTGAGCTGCTTACAGTGACACGCATATTCTGCAGGTCATGCAAACAGAGCATTTATCCATTACTCTTGGTACCAGAAAAAAGCCGCTTTTTTTCTGAAACAAGACAACGAGCTCATCATATAATTCCTAACGGTTAGCTATTTTAAAACAATCTGCGCCTTTTTGCATTTTCTGAACTGCCAATGCATGTTCTTACTTTTGGTTCAAAACTTTATTCCGCTAGAATTTTTTTGTTTGTAGCGTATCTGAGAAAACTTCACATCTTCTCATATTGTTTGACGCACGGGTACTATAAAGAAGAGAGTTATTTGCGGATTAAGCAAGGAGGAGGAGGGGAGAAGGAAGGAAGGCTAGTTAGTGGTCTAGGTCCCGATATGAAGCTGTAATCGCGGAGGACGGTGGGTGCGTCAAACAAACGTCAACAACACTTGTCCCACATACAAAAATTTTGGGTTTTTGTTTACGTCTAGTTTTAGAAACAATGCGTGAGAGAGATCCTCGATTTGGACGCGCCATTCAGTGTATGTTCCCACATTTGTGAGGTTTTTGCCCCCGGTACGCATTATCTGCATTGCGCCAACCCGAACTCTATTACAGTATATCGGCACGCTAGAACGTTTATCGTATGTACTTTGGGCATTCTATTTGCTGGCACACTTTAAATTGACTTAACGCGGTAGTTACCGAGAATTTGCATAAATTGTGCTTAACTAGGTAACTTGATCACCACACGACCCATCGTGGATTCAACAACTGTTTAGCATTCGTAAGACCCCTTTTTGAATGAAGGCGTCTGTTCTATTAGTTAAAATACGATTCTTCCATTGTAAACGGGCTTTTCTACACTAAAATATCCACTTTACTTTTTTATATGACAAATAGGTTACTCAAATGCTTCTGTAATACATATATAGTGTTTTTCCGTCTTTTCTGGCACATTTTGTATATCCAACCTCTACTGAGAGATCTATTTTTTTTAAATACAAAGGAGAATAAGTCAACATATTATAATTAAATGATTAGTATTACTCCCCATATTTCCCTTATTTGTAACGCGTGCTGTGACAAATCATGTTTATTTGCTTTAATAATATATACTTGGTTAATCCTCGTCACACTTAACGCAGCTGCTAATTAACCCAGTGCAATACGCTCCTCGTCAACTTACACCGGTGATTATAAACGTAGGTTAGCTTCTTTTAAGACCAGTAAAGATATATCAACATTACATGGATAAACAATTGATAGACGGAATGTAGAATATCGTGATACGTTCTGTACCGTCGTCATATACTTTTAATGTACGATTTTATAAGAAAATACGTAAACCATAACCAAGCCTGGTCAGCAGCTAAATTTACCGCCTCGTGGCTTTCATCAAGGACGAACTATTCCGAGAAACACGTCCTTGTCTGTTGCCAACATTCAGCTCTGCGCGATAGTTGTTAAATGATCAGCAGGAACATACTAGTGGCGTGTACCCAATTCGCCCAGATGAAGCTCTGCTTCTTACCGAGGCGTTGAAGCGGCTAGTATAACGCCACTACTGTGATAACTACTGCTACTACTTCTAGCTAACTATAGTCAAATGTACAATAACGCGACCAACATCCCCATCACGGCAAGCACATCGAAAAGGACAACTTAGCAAACGCAGCACCGACTTCGTGGCTGATTCTGCTGGGAGAAGCACAACCAGCAGGGGCGCCTTAATGACAACAGTCGAAAGTAAAGAAATAGACGGACGAAGAAAAAATAAGAAAACGGTGTTATCTCTTGTCGTTAGTTATCATCGTTGGGACGATGTCAGAAAATTCGTGTCAAAAAATTGTTTTTTTTCTCAGTAATTATAAACGTTAAAATATATGCGTTTTTATTGTAGGTATGAGTTCTGTGTTTTTTTCTGTAAAGACTGTGAACTCAAATATCGAAAAATACCAGTAATAGTAGAATGTCAAATCCAGTGCCACTCAACCCAACTGGAATTATCATTCTCGAAACGGCTGACCAGTGCAAACATGGTTTAATAAGAATAAATTCCCGATTAACTGATGAATGGCAACTGATCGAACCCAAGCACGAAATCACCCATATGTGCATTACTTCAAGATTCACAACACAAATCAGAAGCACAACATCGTACACGGTTATAGAGCCGGTACTGAAGAGGGCGCAGTGGCTACTTCCTGCTCTATTTGTTCAAACGGAAAAATTTTTAAAAGGATGCCAAGCAAACATTGGTGTCAAGTTTATTGTTGAATTAAATTGATATGATCAATTAGTACAACACGCGTTAATAAAACCAGTAGCAAAAAATACGCCATAAACTTCTTAGAACACAAACCCATTTGCTATATGCTCTTTTCGGCTACTGTTTTTCTGTGGCGCGCACTATATAACGTCTCGTTTTGTATTGATATGAACTGTGCGCCCAAAAACGACCGATGTTCGTTGACCCTTTACGTTCTTCCGCGCGTTCTGACCTTTGAATTCTGTTTGTCGGTCGCCATACCATTTTTTATTCTGGCTGGAGATGCCACCACATAGAACGTATACAAACGGATCATGAACACAGACCGTTGCGGCCGTTTCTCCCAAACATTTTTTCGTCAGGCTTTTTTGTCTTCGGTAATTTTGAATGTACCGTATAGAATGCAGACTGTATCCGTTAGGGCGTTGTGCTACTACGCCAATGCTGATTTCATAAGACAAGATATTCGAAGCAATGTCTTGCTTATAGGTAGGTGCTTCATTTAATATCATCTTACAAGGATAGAGGACTGGAGCGAGCATTAAGTTTCGCATGAAACGATTCGATTTAACGTGTGTTAGCATTTGCGAACAGTAGAATTATATACACCTATAGTTATAAAATACGTAAGAAAATAATTGTTCTTGATAACTACGATAGGCAATATTATTCCAATAATATTAATCCATTATGATCAAGTACTTACCAACACCATGTGCCGCGTTCGAAGGTATCTGTAGATCTGCGTTGGCTCTGAAATACATTATATTTCAACTCCATGTCAGAGAAAACATCATACAAATACATAATATCATAAGAGATCTCAGGGTTATTAAAAACAATGAAAAACTTTTCTATATCGCCATTCTACACAAATGCACACACTTTACTGTCACCACTCCCAACCTGAGGCAACTACACCCCTCACGTTCGAAACCAGGGACTTAGCCGTGAGCGTGCTTAGTTTGTCACCATGCTTTGTTCGAATACACAAAGCATAACGTCCATATTTCTTCTTGGCTTTTAAGGTTAGTTAGAACAAAGTTGTCATTCTGATTATTCTTTTTTAGCCTGTTGCGTCTATCTACTACGTCAATTCTATTTATCTACGTTGTATGACCGAGCAAAGAGCTGTTGTATAAGGGGCTGATGGATAAACGACTCACTTTCAAATGCCTGTAGAAATAGCTGATGCTCTGTAAGTTGTTCCGCTGGAACTTTTCTTCCATTAGATGCATTGCTGCTGCTACAGCCACTAGTGTTATTATTACTATTATTATTATTCGTCTCAGCAGCAGCAGTGACGGGTGTAGTTCCAGCTCCGACGGAGGTTCCAGTGTTGTTGCCGCTGCTGCTGCTGCTGCTGTTGACGGGGGTGATGGAGGAGGCAGTTGTTGTAGTGGCGCCGGTGGTAGTAGTGGTAAAATTAGAGGTAGACGCGCGTTCCACCGGCCGCGCCCCCCCAGATCGTCCATCCGATTTCCTCGGCGCCATAACAAGTCACTCCAAGTGTGCGCCAAGTCTCAACGGATTGGCAGCACACGAACGAAGCAACTCACAGAATACGGACGTTCACAAGCGCACGCAGATAGACAGCGAGGAAAAATCCACCGATTTGCACAGCGGTGATAATGCTGCATCAATTTTCTACACTAGAACAGATCTGCCCATGTGCCGCTTCCCTATCTACTCCATACCATACCAGCACTTGCGGAACATAACAGCAACTGTTCGGAGGCAACACCGCCAAGAGCAGCAGCAGCAGCAGCAGCAGCTGCTGCTCTCGCTGTCAGCAAGCAGCAGCCGCAACAGTGGGAGTACAGTTTTCACTCCTCACACGACGGTTATCTACTGCTCCCTTGTGAGCAAGTTATGAAACTTTACTGCTGCTGTTGCTCCGTTGTTGTCGTTATTAGTATTGCGGCACGGAATCGCTACATCGTGTGCGGAACTAACTGGGTTCACTGCTCGTTGATTCACTCCAACTACAGTTGTGCTATGAAGCACGGCGATAGACGACAGATCGATGAATAACTGGCCAGGACGAATAGTGCGAGTGAACCAGGGGACAGAGTTAAATAATCAGCATGCACACACATACACAAGGGAAAAATGGCTCATACAACGCTCTCGACAGGGACTCAGATAAGGGACAGCACACTAAGTGAGACAAATCAACGGAAACGACGGTGACGGCGGCAGCGGCGGAGGCGGCCAATGGCAAAACGATTGGCCGCGGCGACCGTGATCGCACGCTGCAGCACCTCAACCAACTCTGTACTACTGCCCCTGCGCCTCGCACAAGTCAAACTGCTGCTGCTGCTGCAGGCAGGTGTGCCGTCGCCGCACAAGTAGCAGGAGCACAGCACGAATCACAGCAGCACCGCCGCACTGCGTGCTGTTAGCAGCCAGCGGCGCCAGCAGAGTTAGCAGACGACAGCACCATTGACAACAAGAAAGGCCGAGGCGAATGTAGCGCGGATCAACCAGGCGAAAAGCAACGGAAGCCAATCTATCCGTCACCACTACCTTTCGAACTATCGAACTATTGCAAACAATTAACAACAGACATGGCAGCTGGTGCGGCAGCAAGAACCGATAGAAAAAAAAGTAGCGAGCGGCCCAGTGGAACGCGAATCTGCACCGCGTTAAGAAAGCAATTATGGCGCCAGCAGCAACAACGGCATCTTTCACTCTCGCCCTCTCTCGCGTCCAACTTATTCGTACGAATCCTTTATGATTAGCAGCATTCCATACAGCTGCGCTCCGCCTGCAGCTTCAACGACTCAGGCTGTGCGAGCGGTGAAGAGCAATTCAAACGGAGTCAAGGTTTGGCAGTTACCTAGGAAAGAAGTCACTGGCTGAAGTGGGTTAGGCAAGTGATCATACAGCAGCTAGACGACGACCGCCACATCAGTGAGGGACATGTAGGGTGGAATGGAAGAGAGGGATCTGCGTTAATGACGACGACAACAACAACAGCCATTAAAGTGATGGTAGATAGAGCTGTACTCAATTTGGCCCTTAAATATCCGTTTTTATGTCTCAGAAGAATATGAGTCTATGGCAATTTGCTCTCCTACTTCGTAAATATTGACGAGGTCCCATTAGAGCTACTGGCCAAAAAAGGGAGAGCTGGAGAATAGAAACCATCTATGTTCTTGAAAACTTGGTTGATGAGGGTGAGAGGTCTATTTTCTATTTCGCTATACAAAGTGTGTACAGCAAAGGGCACGTCGCACGGCGTAAAAGACTAAGATCTCAGTAACATTCAGAAGAAACTATAACTATACCTTACAGAGCATTGCGTAAAACGAATTTTAAATTGTAGATAGAGCGACTATGCCCTCGATGGGAGCGAAGGGGAGAAGTAAAAGCAACAACACAGTGTGGGCTTAATCCGCTGACTTGACAGACATCAGAAGGAAGTTGCTCGTGCAGAGCCTCTCAAAATCTACCAGGTGCCCTATTTTCTATTTGCCAAGAAAATCGTCGGGATTAGGGAACCGTGAGTCAAAAATATCTTTGCTGGCTGAAGCCCTTGGATTTATATTAGCGACAAAATGTTTAAGAAGGCAAAACGGGCACAATACCTGTTGTCTACCGTTATAACTTCACTTGTACTGAATTTATGAAAGCTGTGCTCAGAATTGTAAGTTACTTATGATAACACAAAGAAAGAAGTGGATTTAATAGTAGTTCAATGCATCCGTTCATAAAGTGCGAAATGCATGTGATGTAATTGAGGGACCATCATCGATATAATTCAATTGCCATGAAAGACCGAGGCTTTGCAATTTTCTGAGCATAATTTAATCAGAAGCAGGAAATGAAAAAAAAAACGAAAAAAGGAAAGCTCAAATTATGTTATAACTTACGTTTATACTACCGCGTTATAGTGCTTCCCATATTAGAACTTATCTACGTTTTTTGGCGAGTGGCTTCTCACATTCTATGAATGTAATCAGTTACGGACTAATCATTTTGTTTAATATAAAAAACAAACACACCAACGTTGTAAGTAGAATCTAGAAACAAAAAATAAATATTTATTCCTTACAATACATGAAATACATTATTTGAACTTCAATTTCTCATAAAGCTGAATTCATCACCAATCAGCCTCTCCGTCCATGCGGCTAAACACATAATCCTTTCCATCAATATTCATGATTCCTTGTGTGAGCCGTACTTTCCAATGCGCGCCCTTGCGGTGCACCTTTGCATACTGGCACACGACGATATTCTCGATGTCATCAAGTGGTTCATTTTCGCCAATCGCATCTTCTTCATCATCGCCCGAATTGAGCACTTCGTCTGGATCTTGAGGTTCTCGACTCCCTTCACTGCTGGGACTGCCATCTTGCGCGTCGCTGCCTCCGTCCGCGACGAAACTATCACGTTCATCTTCCGAGGAGTCAAGATCCGAACCAGGATTCATCAAAGTGCCATCCAACTGACCTGGAAGAATTCGATTGGTTCCAGAACACCCGACCTCATTTGCGAGTGTTAATTGACTTTCGTCTTCGCGATCTGGTGCTGCTCGCTTAACGGTTGTTTTGTACTGTGTCTTCCTAGTAAACCTCGCTAACCTCCCGGCGCAATGGCTGAATTCTTCGAGATTTAGGGGTCCCTCACCGGAACGTAATAGTTGGGCGGCGACATTGCACGGCACGATATCACTGCCAGTTACTAGTGCACCCTCACTGCTTGTGTGCATAATGATGCGAGGGATATCATGTTTAACTGTAACCATTTCGCTTCCAATTTCAATACCTCCGGCACCGACAGAAAAGCTTTCGTTTGAAGAATCCATGCCGAATTGAGATACTTGTACACTTGTTGGATGAACTCGAAAGCAATATGGCTGCTCTGCTTCAAGGGCTCCAGATTGCGACAGCTTCGCGAGCCAAAGACGGCGTAGCTCAGCCAAAGCCTGGTCATCTGCTCCCGCATCAAGACCTTCCTTGGCAATGGCATCTATAACATCGTCCATTACTCCACGGTATAGACGAGTAACATTGGTTTTGCTCTGGAACATTTTCCTGTCCATTAATGACCACTTAACATTTACCTTTTTACCGCAAAGCATAGAACACAGCACGAAAACTATTTGGTTACCCCAAGAACCCACACACTTCGAACACTTCGTCATTAGATTTCCTTAGATGATCTGAATTGACACCTCGAATAGTTTTTAGTGGCGCGGTTTTCGAAAACTGTTCTACCCCGGCTTTACAGCATTAGCCAGTATTCCACCTCTACAGATTGCAGCTGGATTTAGAATAAAGGTAAAACTTTGTTAGCTCTCTCCAATGTTTACAGACGCCTTAATGTTTTTGTAGCTGACTTTCGCTCTATACTTCCAATCAAACCAAAATAATCTACCGTAAAGGACCGCGCATATTAGTCACTGCTTTGGAACACATTTGAATTCTTCTAAAATATACTGAAAAACAGTTTTCTTAACAGCAGGTAAAATGTTTTATGGTCCTTAATTTCACTTTGCGTAGAATTTGTTTTATAACAAGGTAGATGATACAAGTTAACAAAAAATACTGAGATTTTAGTTTCCCAGGGCAGCTTACGTCGCCATAAAGCATACGAAGTTGTACAAATGAACACAATAATACAACGTTCATGTAACTTTCTCTAGTAATAAGCTATTTTTATTATTTAAAGATTAAAATACAGCTCCATGTACTCCAACTGGGCCTTTATATTCTTCTCCCCTCAGATGGTCCTTCCACTCCTCTACACTGGTCACCTTTCATGCAAATTACCCTTCATGATAACCTCAATGCCTATAGCCTGTTGTCATTTCTGCCGCGGTATGCACACAGATGATGACATATTCACTTAGGATTTTTTACCACAACTCCAACCTCGTGCGTTCCCAAAATTTTTGGAAGGCTCCACAACGTAAACTTTAGATAAATAATAATGCATTGGCAATTAGATACATATTAGTCATTTCTTGACTTAATTTTTTATAATATACTTTTGTGCACCCATCGGTTCTTTGTAGGTGTCGATCAAATTATCTCACAATTAATTATAGCAGATACTGCCCAATCACCAGTATATTCAATAAAATAATTCTCTAAACGCCTTTCGTCTCCTATTTTTTTCACGAATTTAATCGCTGTCTTCGGTTTCATCTTCGTCACTTTCCACCATGTACTTTTTGCGAGGTTTCTTTTTGATGGCTTCCCGACGCGGAGTTTTAGCTCCCTTGCCTCGGCCCTTTTTCTCGCGTCCGGTGTCTTCGGTTTCATCATCTTCTACAAGCTGGTCTTCATCTGCCTTTTCAGCACGCTCGCGGGCTGATGTAAACACGGATTGCATGACGATTGAATCTTCGTAGATCAGCGAGCCGTCCACGTTGTATTTCTGTGCGTTCGTGCACAGCAGCATAAAGTCTTCTTCGAGGTCGTCTAGTGATCTAAAATGTTAAGAATATTGAAAGCTCTTAATTTACACGATTCAAGTAATTGGAATGTTATAAACAAAAGACCAATTATTTATGACAGCAATTCTAGGTAATACGCATCATTTTCAAAACTTGACCTTTACAATGCAATTGAATATATAGTATTAACATGAACAGACAGCTGAACATCTTCTAAGATATGGGATACCCGCTAGTGTCGGATAGAATAAGGTATCTCAGCCTATGCATGGAAGTACTACTTACTTGTAGTGCTCATCCTTAATGCGTTTTAGCATTTTGTTGAGGTCAATGGGCTTTTTGATGATCTCGTAGTAGTCGGGAAGATCCCTTCTCGAGGGCAGCTGCATAAAGCTTTCGCTAAGTACGCGCCCGTCAGCATCGGCATAGTTGATTACCATGTTGAGTATGGTTTTCATTTGCCTTTTTAGGAGCTGGCTTACCTGACCGCTTTTATCATCCTTGCCCGCTCCAGGACCTCTGCTTTTACGTTGACGTTTGCGGCCAGATGCGGGTTCTTCTTCATCGTCCGACCCAACCTTTCGGCGCTTTTTCCGGCCAGGCCTGCCCGAGGTTGTGGGGGCCGCGGGCTCGTCCTCAAAGTCATCGACATCTCCATCTTCGATGGCCTTGAGGAACTGTCGTTCAGTCAGAGCGTCGGAATAATCGACTTCCTTACGTGCCCTCGAGCCGCGGCCGAACACTTTATCATCGTCTTCGTCAGCATGCGTTAACTTCTCCACTTCCTCGTCGTTGAGGGCTAGCCACTGGGGTAGTTCATCCTCTTCCATTAGGCGAGGTTTACGGGGAGTAGCCTTAGCTTCATCTCTCCGGCGCTGAATATCCATCTTTTGGAATAGATTAAATTCGTCCTCGGAGCGGGCAATCATCTGATTAATCGTTTCATCATCGGGCACCTCGTTTTCCTCCTCTTCTTCTTCGTTTTCGTCTTGCAGAATGGCCTGCAGGAACTGACGTCGCTCGCTACCAGTTGATTTCTGATCGAACTTTCCTGCCTGAATAACCTTCTCATCAAGATTTAGTTTGTATTTGGCAGCAGCGAGAATACGCTCTTCGACGGAGTTGACAGTTACTAGTCGTAGAACGCGCACCTCGTTCTTCTGACCGATTCTGTGGGCTCGATCTTGCGCTTGCAAATCTTGATGCGGATTCCAGTCAGAATCGAAAATTATGACAGTATCAGCTGTCTGTAGATTTAGTCCAAGGCCTCCAGCACGAGTTGACAGTAGAAAGATAAAGTAGGGAGACTGAGGATCATTGAACTTGGCTAATAGGCAACCTCGATCTTCGGATTTTGTAGTTCCATCGAGTCGTAGGTAGGCAAACTCGCGGAAATTTAAGTAATCCTCGAGTACCGTCATGCACGATGTCATTTGACAGAATACAAGCACTCGATGGTTCGTTTCACGGAATTTCGGCAGGATGCGATCAAGTAATTCAAACTTCCCTGCCACGCGGTAGAGGTCAGGGCCTACAACGAGTTGACCATTGCCATTTCCGGTATGTTCGGCGAATGCTTCCTCGATGTGCTGGAACATGAACGGATGATTGCAGATCTTTCGAAGCTGCATGATTGTGTTCATGAGTGTCTTCATGCCACCCTTGCCTTTTTTGTCTTTCTCAGAACCATCCGTTAGCAGGATACCCTTTTGCATGTGCTTATAAAGCAATCTTTGCAGTCCAGACATATCGCACTTGACAACGTATTCGACTTTGTCAGGAAGTTGGTGTTCGACTTCCTTTTTTAATCGACGCAGTAAGAATGGACGCAACACCTTATGCAAACGACGGATAATGAGAATTGTTTCTTCCTCATTCAATTCGACTTTTTCACCAGTGGTTGCAAACGGTGCGTTGAACCACTGCTCAAACGTATTGCAACATTTGAATATGGATGGCAACAGGAAATTAAGCAGGGCCCAAAGCTCAGGAAGCTTGTTCTGTAGCGGAGTACCAGTTAGAAGAAGACGGTGTGGGGCGGTGTAGTGAGTATTGAGCACCTGCGTAAGTTTACAATGATGATTCTTCATTCTATGACCTTCGTCAATGATCATGTACTTCCACTTGATTTTAGAAAGTGTAGCCTTGTCTTTGATCACGTATTCGTACGTTGTCAACAACACGTTGAACTTGGAATTTCGCAGTTGACTCTGGAGGGAACGACGCAGGTTGGGTGACCCTTTGTACGCTACCTTGACGACACTAGGGGCCCAGCGATCGAATTCAAGAATCCAATTGGAAAGTGTGGATAAGGGCACAATTACGAGATAAGGTCCATTTACTTTCTTTTTTTCCATTAAATAGGTAATCATAGAAATCGTTTGAATGGTCTTACCCAAACCCATCTCGTCAGCCAGAATACCGTTAAGATTGTTGTTATACAATGATACTAGCCATTCAAGACCTTTTATCTGATATTCTTTGAGACGACCGAATACCAGCAATGACGATTGTTCGGTCACCGTCTCACGGATAGCATGCGCAATATTGTAATAGTTTTGAATTTGAGCCGCCGTGTTCTTTTCGTACTCGTCGTCGTCTTTGGCTACTCCCTGTGGTAATGGGGGTGTTTCAACGGCGGTGTCCGTCGCGGTCGGAGCTCCTGGAGCAGGTGGTGACTCCTCTTCATCGCTTGAATCATCTGTCTCAGCGTCACGCGGGGCTGCCTCCCAACCTGGATGCGACTCGAGCCACTGATCCAATTCGGAGGCTAGTGGTGCTTCCACTCCACTTAACTCAGTTCCAGTGGCGGTTTCAATTACGCGCACACGCACTTCACCCTCTTCTCTATTCGCATCACCGTCAGCCTTAGGCTTCTTTGTCTTTTTGAGTTTCTTCAACTCCTTTTTGTGTTGCACGACCATTTTCGTTAGGTTGTTGATATATTCATCTGTTTGAGAAAGTAGGAATGCAAGACGCTTATCTTTCTTCTGATCGATAAGCTTTCGGTAACCTTCCTCATCTTCAGCCATCAGCCTGATCATACGCTCCTTTTCCAGACGCTCCTGAGCTTTCTTCTGCTCACGTTCAGTGTTCTGATGATACGTAATAACCGCCTTGTTAATTTTCGATATTTTTTGCTGGACGACATTTTTGTGGAACTCTTTGAAGTCTTTCGCATGCTGCAGGACAGCTGTAAGGTACTCTTGATGTTTCTGACGGCGGCGCTTTTCCTGCTCGAGTTTTTGTTGTTTCTCCAGTTTTTCGGTAATTCGTGCCTCTCTCAAACCTTGCCGCTTTGTGCGCTTGTACAGCTTAGGATTTAGTGCTGTCTCTAATGTGGTATCCTTGCGCATGCAGGCTACCACTTCGGTGCGCAGCTGTCTCTGGAAATTTAGCAGGCGCAATGCCCGCAACTCCGTAAGAGCTTTTATTTTCAATTTTTCAGATAGGCTAGCAGCCGGGAGACGTGATAACTCTTGTATCCTGAAATTATTATGGAACCACAGATAATACGAACGTCAAAAATTAGTTATTTGATGAACAACAAAGCCATTGTAGAAATCTCGGAAACTTTATAATTTATAAAACATTAGTATTCAACTAAAAATGATTCCAAATAAAACTCATACGCATCGTCGTTGACGGGAGCAATTATGGCGACATCATTATGTTACGTTCATTTCTATAACAATTTATTTTGAAGTTTGGTTCAGCTTATCGATATAAACGAACCTATAAGCGATACGCTGGGTAATGCGGTTTTCGCGTTCCTTAAGAAGCTCGAGAGGATCGAGCCCTTGTGGTTTGGCAAGCGGCGTTATTCGATTTTGCTTTGGAGCTGGAGGCTTGGGAGGTCCTGGTGTAGGTCCTGCTGGTCTCAAAGCCTGTTGACTCAATTGATCGGGTATAGGCTGGTTACGGGCTAGAAGTCTGGAAAGAAATGACACAGTTTAGTCGGTTACTCATATGATCCGGCAAGCAATGTACGGAATAATATTCTGAAGCAAAGTAATTGAATTAATCGGTTATGTATACGAATTCAGTAATAGGCTAACTCGGCTGGGGATTAACAGTCGCCAATTTCTTCTCACGCACAGCAAACCAAGATTTGTTAACAAAAAGTTTTGACAACCTAAGAAATAATTAAAATAATAATAAGAATCACAATTTTTATAAAAGAGATAATGAACCCAGTTGTAAGGCTCTATACTAAAGTTTTAAAACTCACCGGTACACTTGAATTTGTGCTCTTAGCTGATTTTGCTGAATTTGATTAAAGGCTGACATGGGCTGTTTGCCATCCTCACGCGCTTCTGGAGCGCCATTCCGCTCTCTATCCATCGGATCGTGGCCCATGGGACTGGAAGCGTATACATGGGCACCAGGATGGTTTGGATGATGAGATGGCGCCGATGAGCCATGACTAGGCGAATGTGGTATGGTCATTCCAGGGGCCCCCAAGGCTGAGCCGGAACTCAGCTCTGGTGCTGGAGACACTGCTGTCCCCGACATCGCACTCGTTGCAATGGCACCAGCTATCCAAAAAAATGACAACATGCAGATTAGTAGAACACAAACCGTATTAATGTCGAAGGAATTTGCACGTTCTACTTCATGCATTATATATCAATAAAAAAAAAACGCTAACATACAATGTACATAACACTGCCAATCAGGTCAACCTGCTAAACCAAGCTTCGATCACGAGAAGCTGGTCGAAGCATACAATAATACTTGTAGGAAACACCAATGATAATTACAGCTTTTATTACTAAAAAAGTTATCAACGTACGCTTTGTTACTTCTTACATCAAGCACGTAGAACTTCGGGAGAACTTCTTATGTTGGTCTCGACAACCAAACACCTCATCGAATTATCAACCATAGTACGCTGAAAAAATATTCCTTAAAATCATTTTTGCTAGGGCATGTAACACATACGTGGTTTTTGTAATATGACGCTAGAATAATAGGAAATAACTGCTTTATACACAATTGTAGAATCAGCTCTAGTGTTCCGTTTTCTAGCAGAGCACTGTACAGAAATTCATCTAAATCTAGAGGGTTCCGTAGGCTCCACTTTATATATGTATATCGAATACATTAATTTAACAATTATGCAAACGTATTCACTAGTTGCAGTTGTGTCATTATACTTCTCACAAAGGTATGATTTTCTCGAAGAAGTGTTTAGTGCGCTAAACAAGGACCAAATCTGTCACTGATATATGTTCGACTTATATGGGATTACTCAGTGAGAACTAAACGACAACAATTCTACT
The DNA here is from genome assembly GCF_002532875.2 of Varroa jacobsoni. Taxonomy (NCBI): domain Eukaryota; kingdom Metazoa; phylum Arthropoda; class Arachnida; order Mesostigmata; family Varroidae; genus Varroa; species Varroa jacobsoni. The sequence goes on from NW_019213697.1 coordinate 174,848, forward strand.
TAATCTTTGCAGTTTCAGTACTTCAGAATGCGCTCTTACAGCAGTCCCGTCCACGCAGTCATATAATGTTCCAGCTCTCTAGTAAAAATGAGATCAGCTTAGAGTATTCACGGCTATAGAATCGATAACTCTGAATTACGTCGAATCTCGTTTAGAGTAACCCACGCAAAGCCAAGCTAGCACCCTGTTCCCACCACACAAGTCGTTTTCCTGTCGGTGTCCATTATATTTCCACACACACAACGTCTTCGCAAATAAACTTTAATAGTCCATTCACGTCACTGATATACTAACCTAACCTAGCGCAGATCACACTATAATATACAGTAGTAGTATTTGCATGAAGAAAACTATACAAATTTTCACAATTTCATGAAGGCTTCCTCAAGCCGACAAAACACAATATGGCCGCTGGTGTAAACATCGAGAAACCCGCCAGACAACAACCCAAAGACCCCACACAAGCAACACACCAAATCTTTCAAACTATCTCAGACAAGCAAACAGACACAAAAATTCACTGATGCCATCTTGTGTGATTAATGAAAATAGAGTTAAAGAATGTACCCTTTATTTATTCTTTAACAAGTGCTATAATTCTTAATATTTGATCTAATGTAAAGTGTCCACTATTTATAAATGCAAAGAGAAGACTAAATGTAGAAGAAACTTTTCAACTGAGTGGCATCATCGAGAGCTTTAGGTAGATTCGACTACTAGATGCCATCGTTCTTCATTTATTTTTGTTTTCGAATATAATATTGTTTTCTCCCTGCTGAATATATATATATATATATATATATATATTTTTTTTTTTTATAAACATATTCTGTTTTCATTCCAGTATATTTTGTCGCCAAAGTTTAATTTCTTTCATAGACAAGTATTTTTAGAGATCTTTCTTACATGGAAGCATAGTCGCGATGAATTAAGTGACGATCATAACTTAAAACCTCTAATAGCTACAAAATATGGCAAAAAACGAAAAAGTGTTTCTTATGAGCGTACAGTAATACCGGAGAAACACATTGGAGGTAGTGTCGCCGTGAAGTTAAGCGTCCTGAATTCACCGCACCGAAGTCTAGTAGCAACATTTAAAGAGATTTTAAAGCCAGAAGTTCGAAGGCACTTCAAACCGAGGTTCGATCAGGAAAAATGCAACAATTTAATTATCCTATTATAGTTTTACTGTTTCTTTGCTGGTATCAAAACGGTCGGTGCGACATGATAAGGGCCCGGCGCGAGGTAACTAGGGCAGTGTGTCTTGTGCTTAACTATTTTCAAAGTAGCACAAAGAATAGATGTCTCATAATGATTTTAGCAGTTGATTAATTTCTGGCTTTAATATGCAGTCTTTGATATATTATTTTTTTAGACGTCCTCCCAATCCAATGAAAATCAGGTGCAGGTTTTTTGCAGATACAGCGGTTATCCATTATATCTATTTATTTTAGAACATAGCATAAAGGAAGTTTAAGGTATTCTATATTAAACGCATATGTTATTATGTGTTATTCTCATGGCCGCTATTTAGAATGCTAGTTTATAGTAGGAAATAAATGGTGCTAGTAATTTTCAGTTGTCACATAGCTTCAAGCTTTTTAATTACTTACGTACGGAATTGTGTCACGAAGTGATGTGCATTTATTAGTTAATATCAGCAGTAATAATCTATATATCTAATAGCTTTCCCTTTTTTATTTTATTAATTATAATTTGATAGAAGATTTTAAGTTAATTTTAAACTATTTATTTTCAAAATAAAAAATATTTTTATTTTAAATCTTTATTACATCAAGTAATATAATAACACGATGAGCATATTCGCGTAATCATAAGGATATTGGGACAGTTGGCTTTAATTTTTAGAGTATGGTCAGGTGTTTTCTGGCAGCTTTTAATCTATTTGAATTAAGGTAAGTTCAGTATTTGCGAGATGATCACACAGAAAACGATCGTTTCCCAATTTCTCGAGCAAATTCCTATAATAATAATTAATACTATTTTTATTATGTATGGTTCAATCTCGATGCGGACCTCTGCTTTACTCAAAATAATAATATATTAATAGATTATTTAATATGTATTTAATAATTATCATTTTGCACTATTATGCTTCGGGTAATTATGTTTTTGCTTAAAGTGCCTATCGCGTACGCAGTTGCAACATTCGACAAAAGGCCGCACAGTCAAATGCTAAGAAAGGTATTCCTGTAATACTTTACACTTGATTTAATACTAAAACTATATACAACATTAATCTAAGCTCTAATATAGTATTTATTATTAATAAAGAAACTTGTTCATTGGCACTACTTTTTGCTCTGAGTGCAAAGGGTAGCTTACGACGATTGAAAAAGCTTATAACACACCTGTGTACAGAGATGATTTTCGTATGCCTGGCAACACTAATAAACTTTACTGACAACAAGCTATTAAACTAGCGTTCTTTCTGATGCCGACAAAGCGAAAAGTGGCCCTCGATACCCGAAAAACAAAGGTAGTGAAGATTAAGAGTGTCAAAACGTTAGGACGAAATAAGCCTTATTACAAAGGTCAACTGTTAAATTTGATACCCGTCAGAAAGTACCTAGGCATGATCTGCCATCAAGACCAGGGCTTGGCAAACATGCGAAGCAGGTTAATCAGGCTTAATGAGGCCAAAACCAAACTTAGTGACAGCTTACCTTGGTAGAATACAGAAACTTTTATTGCACGCGAAACAATTATTCGTACTTAAAGTATACCAGTTGTAGCTCTTGCGCTTTAACGAAATCCCGAATAAGCTATTTTCTGGCCAGTTTCAAACACAAAGACGCTTTAAAAAATCAGGTTTATGGCAAGATTCACCGCGAAGCTATCAAAAACATCTGTAACGCAACTTATAAAAAAAGAAGAACATCTTTCGCAAAAATAAGGAATACGAATTCCAAAAAAATATATAGGAAAATGGTATATTTTAGTGATTCGATGGATTCGGCTGTTATATAGAATACACATTTTCCCTCTGTTTTCTATTTGTAGATTTAAATAGGCAGGTTCCATGAAATTAACTAAAAAATTAATGTCGGATTCTTTTATTTCAAGTTTTACTTGGAGGCATATAAAACTTATTTATGAGAAATTATTAATCAAGTACATATTTTATTCTATATAAACTCATATGAGTTTTAATAAAGGAATAGAGAAGAGAAATG